>NW_007252143.1:241528-246379 GCF_000164805.1 Carlito syrichta
TGGCAGTTGAGGGAAACTGCTAGGGGAGGGAGGGGCATACCTCATCAACAAGGGAACCTGCATGATCAATGTTTATATACCTAACTCTGAAATGTACCCCACATCTTTATAATACAAAATTTTTTAAAATGTCATCACAAACTGGGTAAAATGAAACAGCAGAAGTGTATTCTCTCACAGTTTAGGAGGCCAGAAGTCCAAAATCAAGGTGTTGACAGGGTGGTTCTTCCTGGAGGCTCGGAGGGAAAGTCTGTCCAATGCCTCTCTTCTAGCACCGGGTGGTTGCCAGCAACCCCTGGCCTTTCTTGGCTTTTAGATGCATCATTCTGCCCCCATCTTCACATGGTTTTCTACTCTGTGTATCTCTGTCTTGTCCATGTAAGACACCAGTCTTTGGATTTAGGCCCCACCATACATCCAGGATGACTTAATCTCCAAACCCTTAATCACATCTGCAAAGACCCAATTTTCAAATAAGGTCTGAGGTGCTGGATAAACTAGATAGACATGAATTTGAGGGAGGGTCACCATTCAATTCATTATAGAATAGAAGTGAACTCAATAAATCCCAGTTGGGTTTTATAAAAGTCCCATGGGACCTCCAAAACTGAGGGGAGAGGAGAGCCTCATTCATTCATTCCACAAGTATTCACTGAGCACCTTCTACATACCAGTCTCTGTTCTACATATTAAGGAAACATCAGAGAAGGAAATAAGGAATCCTTGCACTTGTAGAGCTCTTGGTGAGTGGAGGAGGATGCGCTGGGGAAAAGTCCTGAAGGGTAGCTGGGATTTGGCACACACAGAAGCATGAGAAGTTGTTCTGGGTCAACAGCAGCCCTCGGGGGATTGAAAACTGCAAACTCTGTGTCCTTGACATAAGCACAGAGGGGTGGGCTGGTGTTAAGTCTCCCTCGGTCCAGCAATGGCTTCAGACCAGACCCTGAGAATTGTGGCAGAGATAAGTGGTGGCTGGGGCTGTCTTTGGGGCCACAGCTCTGTTAAGCTAGACAAGCAGTTACGCAGACATGAGCAGGTTAAAGAGGAAGTTCTGGAAGGTGACACTCATGAAGGAAGGAACACCCCAGGAATGCCCAACAATTATTTACTCCAGGGCCACAACTGTCAACTTGTGACCACTAACATCCTAGGAAGGGGGAAAACAAAGAGGGAATTCCACAGGTGCCCTAAATACCAATTTGTCCGCAATATGACCTTCCTGAGGTGGCAGTGAGGACCAATGTTGCCATTAGATAGGATTCCTATGGGTCACCGGGGCCCCAGCATGCACAGAAGTCCTAGGTTATATAACATCCCCAACCCTGGGCAGAGGCAGCACAAAATCAGGGAGGAGACCAGGAAGGAAACCAAAACGAAGGAAGTTAGGGAATATAAAAGAATTGTACCCCACAATTTTAAAATAAAAAATTTAAAGGTGAAAATAAAATAACACAGCACAAACACAGTCCCTTTGGGACTGTTTCCAGCCGTGTCAGCCCATTCCGTTCTCTTTCGGAGTATATTTTGTCTTGCCTTTATAATGCTTCTCCTTGCTCTACTGCTTTATCTCTTGGTTGAATTCTTTCCTCCAAGAAGACAAGAACCGGGGATGCATTGTTGAATTCCCAGGTATGTAACAGATATGTCCATCGATGCCTTCACTCTTGACAAGAGAGTTGACCATTCTTCCCTGCTCATGTGAAGCACCACACAAACACAGCTGGTCCTCTAGCTCCACCCTTCCACAGCCTCCTGCCCCTGAGCCTCTCCTTCCCATATAGGAACTCCAGAGACTACAGGTAAGGAACAGCTGCCCTAAAGCTTGGCCAACAGAATGAGAAGTGTGGACCTAGTCCTGAAAGCTGTTGTCTGAACCTCAGCTCATGGAGCCTCATTAAGACCTAACAGAAGTGGGACTTTTCCCTGAGGCTGGACCATTCTGCTAAGGCATTCGAGGCTTTAAGAATCACTGTCCTGAGAGGCACAGAATCCTGTTCAAGGCCTGCCCCTTCCAGGAAGCCCTCCCAGACTTGCCCCTCTTATGAACACCTATAGTACTTTCTTACAGCTGGTAGGTTCGCTTCCGCTCACTTCCTCAGTTAGACCACAGAGATATTTCTACTTTCTACAAAAAAGTATGCTGTACATTCCCAGCTCTCTGGTCACTTTCTCAGACTCTGGCCAACCCAAATCTGCCCACCAAAGAGCCTCACCCTAGGGCAGACCAGATGCTTCCTCAATCCCCATCTCCTGCTTTAAGTGTGCGGCAGCCACTAAGTTATGCATTGCAGCTTTTTCCTTTTTAACACAAGGGGACCCTTCCTTCTATGCTACAAATAGACATTCCCACTAAGAGACAGGGGTCCTGGGACTCATAAACCACAAGTCATTACTAACCAATGTATGTCTTTCCTCGGGGCTGTAATCTTTCCAATAAGCCATGGCCGGGTTGCAGTTCCCTCAAAGATTAATGTGCATGCCAATGCGAATGCATTCACCAATTGTCCTGTCTTGGAAGGCATCTCACACACAGTCAGAGCTCTGGGGACAGCTGGCCTCTCATCTCACCCACCACACCCCCTTGGAAGGTCATGTGGCCCGGCTCTCCCCTCTCTCTTCAGCATCTGGAAATGAACTCTGCACAAGCCAACAGATGCCTGTTCTGCACCCAGACTGCCCTTGACTTCCAGTCTTTCCCCCAGTACCAAATGCCAACTCACCAAGCTGATGAGGGTCTTCTGAAGGAGGAGGAGCCTCGTCTCCTCACTGAGAAATTTTCATAAAAAGAATTGCGAGTCTTGCCATTACCCTGCTTAAAACCATGGCATGACCTCCTGTGGCTTTTAGGATAAGGGTTCACAGCTCGCCAGCCCCAGAGACCTCCGGAAGCTGAGCTGCACCCCACTGACCAACCCTCCCAGTCTCAGCTCTCTAAAGACTCACAGATCTTTCCTTCTCTGGGCTCCCACCCTCCTGACTTCCCATCTAATGTTAATTAATTAATATTCTCTCCCTGTCTCTACCCCACACCTGGTCAACTCCCTTCCCAGGTCCAGTTCAAGCATGGCTTCCTCTGGGAAGTCTTCCCTGCCACCTGAGTCATCCAAATTTACTTTTCTTTTTTAAGAGGCAATAAAGCACAGTGGTTAACAGCAGGGTATCTGGAGTTAGACTTCCTGATTCAAATCCCAGTCTATTGCTCACTTGCTCTTCTACCACAGACAAGTTATTTAACCACTCTCTGCCTCCATGTCCTCATCTGTAAAACAGCTAACCCACAGAGTTGTTATGAAGATAAAAGGACAACGTCATTCCCTTTAAGGATTTTGAATCGTGTGGGGCATGTGGTGGGTAACTAGTGTCAGCTGTTGTTACTATTATCATCTTTCTCATCTCTCGTCACTCTCGTTACTTTGCCCTCGTAGCCCTTCTTGCAGTTGAACTGCGCACCTACTTGGTGGTTATTTGCTGACTGCTAAGATGTCCGCTCCATGATGAGCACAACCCAGAAGCCTGGCATGGTGTCAGTATGTACAGGCAGGCAATAATTAACCCCTGCTGATTAAAAATAATCATCACCAGCTCTTCCTGATTTAAAGAGTCACTGTCCTGGGTGGAAGTGAGCTGTAGAGAAGGGGGTTGGTTACACAGATGTAGAGTGATGAACTGAGCCCCTACCAGGGACACGGGTGGATGGGGCAGCCTGGGAGCCCCCTTGTGGGCAGCTAGTGAGAAGCCAGCGCTCTGAGTCAGGCGGCCCAGGCCTGAAGCCCAGCTCTGCCTTTTATCCCTGGCCCTGGATAGGCTTCCCAAATTTTCTAACCCTCTGTTTCTTCACCCATAAAAACTCCAGGAGGAGGTTGAGGCAGGAGGATTTCCTGAGGCCGGGAGTTTAAGGCCAGCCTGAGCAACATAGCAAGATTCTCATCTCTTAAAATTAAAATTTTTTTTAAAAACTGCAGCAGGAAACTTTCAGTAACAACATTACTGAAAAATTCATATTAAGGCAACATTCTCAAGGGGAAGACCAAAGAATGGCCCACTCCCCTCTCTGCCTGCTCGCAGCATGGCTGCTGGCTGTCCTAGCATCTGCATTGCCATCTGTAGAGTATGTAAATCCACACAATTAATATTCTTCATAATCTTACTGCAACAATTTTTCTTCACGAATGTGTTTGGTTTCAGGAAACACGGCATGTTCTGGAGGCACATTTACATTTCATTATCTCTAAAAGCTTAACTACCGTAACTAACGCTAGATTAATAAGTAGCCCCATCAAACAACTACTTTAAACAACACCACTGACACGGTCTCGATGGTGGTGGAAGAGGGGGCCTTCAAACAGCAGCTGTGGCTGAGAAGGGTCAGTCCTGCTAAGCAGGTCTAATTTCTGTATCTCCCTCAAGAGACTCTGTGTATTGTTCTATCTGATCAATTACATCTCAGTCAGAGCTATCAATTTCCCAGGCCCCGGGAAACCTGGGACTGGAAGAAATTTCAGGTCAAGTTCATGGGGACCACCTGAGGTGTTCCTCACCCCCACACCTCAGAGGGCCCTGACTGACCTGAGTTCCAAATGCAACATCTACTGTGAGGCTGTGGGCCTAAGTGTCAGGACCAGATGAGGCTCACTTGAGCTGGAGGCCTCAAGTACAACCTTAGGGGAAAAAAGAAAAAAAAAGAAAAGCAGCAGCCAGGTTGAGAGACATCAAAGACGGACTCTGGCTGGAGACCCTGGGGCCATCGCCCACAAGGCAGCACATGAGGAACACCAGTAAGGCAACCACAGGCACCATGCTTTCTCTGGCCCCTCACCACAATCCCATTCCCAACCCACCCCACCCCACCCT
>NW_007252143.1:246399-287929 GCF_000164805.1 Carlito syrichta
CCCCACCCCCAGAAATGCATGCTTTGTAAATCTCAGGTGCTGATATTTGGGAAAGTGTCTATTACAATTGTATTTTTGTGACACAGGTGAGAGAGTGCAATGTCACAGCATCTCTTGGTGCAGATAGAGAGTGGGTGTCCAGAAATATCCCCCTCTAAACATTTATCTCACCTGACACCTTCCTCAGACCCACAAGATCTTAGCTCATTCAATTGATTGGGATCTGACTGCTGCAATGTCTCTGGTTTGTGGAAGACCCTTCTCCCATAAGCACCTGTTCTGCTCTGAGAATGCGGTCATAGATGCTGGATGACACAGGGGCTTTCACCCAAGGGGCTGGGCTGTCCTGACTCTGCCCTTCAGTCACCTCTACTCACTCTATACACCACCTGCTAGAGATCTCTTGCTCATGCTCAAATGCTCTAGGCCTACCCACAGCCATCAGCACAGCAGACTCAGGCCCAGCTTGTGGGGAGTGGGCTAGCCCTCAGCTTCCCCACTGGCAGCCAGAGAAGAGCCCTGCTCAAGGAAAATTCATCCTCTGTTCCATCTGCTCCATGAAAAGGCTCCAGGGCCCTCCAAGTTCTGGGTCTCCGACTGTCACCCTCCTCTGACCTTTCAGTTGCCCAGAAGCTGAGCCCTCCACTGTCCACCAACTCTCCTGCCCAGGAGGGTCTGGGCTCTCCCAGGACTCTGGAGAATAGTGCCAGCACCCATTGTGGGCACAGGATATCGATTGCTCAGTGACGCTTACAATCTGCATGCTCAGGGCATTTTCCATCTCTCTGACAAGTAGGAGGAAAGCAAGGCAGACCAGAGCACCTGTGGGATCTTGCCCAAACTCCATGGGGTGGCAGCCCTACCCCTGCACCAGGAAGTTCTCCATGTTCCCTGTATACAGCTTAGAAATCAACCTCAAATTCCCTGAGAAGTTTACACATCTAATCACCGATCCATGTGTCCCACCAAAAGCATCCATTTCCCAGGAAAAGCTAAGAATTCTGGATACCTCCTGAGGAGTCAGAATTCCTCATCGTGCAAGGTGACTAACTAGCAGAGCCTGCTGCTGAAGGTCACATGAACAAGGAGGAGTGCAGCTGAGAGAACGGGAGGTCTCATCCCCTCCTTCCCCACACAGTGACCCTAGAAAAGCTCACGAGGGCAAGAGCCAGCCCTGCCGGCTAGTTCTCCCTGCAGCTCCTCAGCCAGAAACAAGGAGGTTAATAAAACACAGGACAAGGGTCTCCCGAGGGACAACTCTTGGCTGCCTCTGAAGTTTACAAAAGCAGCGCTTCTGATGCCTCAAAGGCTGCCTGCCACGGCTCCCTGTGAATTATTACACTGCAGGTTTTCAGGACATTCTGACTGCAATGCCTTGGGAATTAGAGTAATTGTATTTTATCTGTTTGCCAAGAGTTTTCAGTAAACTCCTTTAATGTACTTTAAAACTCAGAGCCCCAAATAGCAATGTGTGCCTTCTAGCTTATGCACCAGGCACTGAATAAACACAGGGTGATGTATAGGGCTGGCGAGGACACTATTCATATATTTACACCCTTTACCAAAACACACATTCATCTTAATGACGTTACTTACCACAGAGCCCAACAAAAGGAGCCCCGTGAAGGTCACAGTCACAGGCATTTTTCCAAGATGGTCTCCCCAGCTTGCAAAAGGTCCCAAGGATTCCCCAAATCAGATACCCTGTCCCTACAAGTTAGAGTCTAGGGCAAGAAAACCATCGGAGGCTCTCTTCCTTGTCCCCAGCAGCAGAGCCCTGACAAATGGCAGACACCAAATGCCACCCCCTACACTCAGACTTCAGCCACAGGCTACCCATAAATCAGCCTAAACTTCTCCTTCAATCAGGATGAGGGGGAGGAAAATTAGGGGGAGAAAGAAGATGAGGCAGAGGAGGCAGAGAAAGGAGGGAGGAAAAGGGGGGCTGGTGGAGGAGGAGGAGGAGAAGGAAGAGAAGGAGGAAGGGGGGAGGACAAGGAGGAGGAGAAGAGAGAAAACTAAAAGAGGAACATGCCATGTGGAGAAAAGGAAGAGTAGGGCGCAGGCAGGGGTAGCAGAGGGCAGGCAGAGTTGACTTGGCCTTTGAGCCACCTCCTCCCACCCACCTTTCAAAGCAAGAGTCCAATCCAGACCAGCCATGGGAAAAAAAAACCTCCCAGAGGAAAGATCTCTTCCCCCAGAGATCTCCAAGGCCTCCTCCTTCTCTGCCTTCAAGTCTTTCCTCAAGGGGCCCCTTCTCCATGAGGCCTTCCCAGCCACCCACCTGGAGGCATCACTTTCTCTTCCTGCTTTTTCTTCTCTCCTTACCATTTAGGATTGACTGCTATACCATACGTTTTACTTAATCTTGTTTATTACTTCTTCCTGCCTACTCTCCAAGAAGAAAGCAAGCTTCATGAGGGCAAGTATGTTTTCTGTTCTGTTCATTGTACTCCAGTGCCCACAAGAGTACTTGGCACATGGGAGGCACTCAGGGCAGGATTTTGAAGGACCAAGTCCTTATCTAACCCATCCAGAGGCCAAAGTTCCAATTTCACTTCCACTTCCAAACCTAAGACAGAAATCCCACATTAGTTAACTAAGTCTTAATTCTTATGAAGCAGGCACACTTAGAGGCTGCTCCCACCCTGTCCTCACCCTCTCCTCTCTATACTATCAGGCATCCTCTGAGCTCTAGAGATCACTTTCTCCCGACAGTCACGTGGGCTCCAGCACTTTTGCAAGAGAGCTTTGTTTCACCTTTCACATTCTACACAGGAATCATGGAGTTTAACTCTCTGATGCAGACACACCTCCTTTTTGGGGGGGGTGAGGAGATCCTACAGAAACCCATGCTGGCCCCCAAGTCAGCCATATGCACCCAGAATGAGGTCACCAGGGCCAGATGTCCTGCTGTGTTGGCTGCCTCAGCCTATCCAGCAGTTGCAGGAAATAATTTCAGAGATGAGAGAATATGGACATGGGACATGGGCGATCCTGGTCATCCACATGAGAGACCATGGATATTAGGCACAAGGGATCATAGACACAGACACAGGAGAAGGGATCTCAACCATGGGGAATCATGAATGCGGAACTGGGGAGACCACAGACATCAACTGTGGCACAGGGCAGCCATGACTGAAGGGTGGGGTGGAGAGCCCAGCACACATCCTCTCTAAGCCTGTCTGAAGATCAGGCCTCAGCTTCTCTCTCCAGAGGCCCCTTACAGGCACCAAGCAGCCACTCCTGGCCCTGGAGGCTAGTGGGTCCTGCACTGGGCTCTGGTCTCCTCAGTGAGAACCAAAGCTCCCCAGCAGGCGGGAGCCATTCGGGTAGTGGCTCCTTCCTGCCACAGAGCATCGAGTTGATGCGAGAGGGGCTTCCACGTACCTGGTGTCATTGGCCCTCATCAGATGAGAACTGCAGTGACAGCAGACACTCTCCGGAGGCTCACTGGCTGACCCTTGGTGATGCTCCTCATCTTTCTGCCTCCCTAAATTGATCAGGTTTCTGCTGGAACCAGGAATTCTTAGATTTCCAGATTCCCTTCCTGTCTAATCCTGCTCTTCCCACAGTCTTCCCCACTTCAGAGAGGAGGCCCACCATCCTTCCCGTTGCTCAGGCCAAAAACCTAGGAGTCAGGCATTACTCCTTCCTTTCTCTCACCTGCCATGCCCAGGTCGAGTCTGTCAGCAGGTCCTGTCAGCTCTACCTTCAAAACATGTGCCGAATCTGATCACTTCACTCCCCCTGCAACCTACAACCCTACTCCAGGCACATGTCCTCTTGTCAGATTATTGCCCTAGCCTTCTCCTGGTATCCTGGTTTCCACCAAGCACGGTCTAGTCTGTTCCTATGGAAGCATGCCTGTGTGTTAATCCCTGGAACCTGCGAATATGTTGCCTTACATGGTAAGAGGTCATTTGTGGATGTGGTTGAGTTTCAGAGCCTTGAGCTGAGAGATTGTCCTGGATTATCCAGGTGGGGCCAATGTAATCCCTTGGGTCCTTAAAATCGGAGAAACTTTTCCAGCTGTGGTCACACACTTGACAGTAGAAGGAGATCAGAGAAGGCAACATAGGAAGGACTCCACACCGCTGCTGGCTCTGAGATGTCAGAGTCTCCATGAAAGGGTCTGAGAGGTGCCTAATGGTCAGTGAGGAAATGGGACCTCAGGTCTGTAACCGTGTGGAACTGGTCCTGTCAATACCTGAAAAGAAAAGCAAACCTCCATCTCACCCCCATTCAGAGCCTCCAGAAAGGATCACAGTTCTGCTGACACCTTGGTTTTAGTAAAGGTCAAGACCTCTGTCAGAATTCTGACTTACAGAACTATAAAATAATAGATTTGTGGGGTTTTTCAAGCTTAAATTGTGGTAATTTGTTATAGCAGCAGCTAGAAACTAATCTAATTCTCCATCCAGCAGGCTGGCAAAATTTAAGTCAGATCATGACACCACTCTGCTCAAAACCTTCCCATGGCTCTTAATCTGAACTAGAGGAAAAACCAAAGTCCTTACGAAGGCTGGAAAGACCCCCATGGCTAGGGCATTGCCCCCTCCCTGCTCTCTTCTCTCTTGCTCCTCCAGCTCCCTCCTTGCGGTTTCTCAGGTGCACCAGGCTCATCTATGCTTCAGGACATTTGCCTGGGATTCTCTTCCCCAGATGTCTGTGAGTTTCCCTCCCTCCCTGCAGTCTCTGCTAAATGTCACCCTTCAGAGACACCTTCTCTGACTCCTCCATATACTGATGCAAACCCCCCCTCCCAGGACACCCAGTCTCCCTGCTTTATTTCACTTCTTAGCATCCAACACCACCTACTATATAATGACTCATTTATGATCTTTTTCTATGCCCCACCTATCCCCAACTAGAAAGTGACCTCCATGAGAGCAGGTATTTGGATCTATTTTTCTTCCTACCTGTGTGATGACCCGCTTGGAACCCCAGGACCTGGCTCTCTGGCCACACCCACTCTGAGCCATGGCCATCTGGGGAGAGAACAGCATATGCAAAGCCCCAACACTGGCTTCATTGCTACTGCTGTCTTGGATCGCCTGGAGAAAGATAATGATATGTTATGTGCTCCTTCTGGTTCAGGGGCTGTCACCTCCCTCCTGCGGGCCCTCCAACATGCCCACCTAGAACAGCCTCTGGACTGCACTGTCCAACATGGCAGCCACTAGCCAAAGATGGGCTAGTGAGCCTTGAACTGTGAATAGTATAAACTGATATGTGGAAGTATAAAATACACTCTGGAGTTCAAAGATTTTTTGCAAAATAATAATGTTAATGTAAACTCCTACTAATAGTTTTTTACATTGATTACACATTAAATGGACAGTGTTTTAGATAAACTGGGTAAATAAAAATATTACACAAATTAATGTTATTTGTTCCTTTTTACTTTTTTAATGTGGCCACTAGAAATGTTTAAATTACATGTGCAATTCACATTTTTTTTTAATAGAGATGTGGAGTACAAGTAAGAGTTAACTACACAAGTAGGCTGCATATAGATGAAGTTTGGGCCTCCAACTGTCCCTCACGTCCCCTGATTTAGGACTAGGTACACTTCATGTTGTTAAGTGTGTTCCCCCAACCCCCTCGCAGTGCAAAAGAAACCATCAAGAGAGTGGAGAGACAACCCACAGAATGGAAAAAAAATATATGCTAATTATGTATCTGACAGAGACCTAACATCCAGGATCTACAGGAAACTCAAACAAGCTGAAAGGAAAAAAAACAAACAATCCTATCAAAAAGTGGGCAAAAGACATGAGCAGACACTTCTCAAAAAGATGGTGTACAAGCATCCAATAGATACATGACAAAATGCTCAGCTTCACTAATCATAAGAGAAATATAAATCAAAACCACAATGAGATACCACCTAACTCCAGTAAGGATGGCCCTCATCAATAAGTCAAAAAACAATAGATACTGGCATGAGTGCAGAGAGAAGGGGATGCTTTTACACTGTTGGTGGGAGTACAAGCTAGTTCAGCCTCTATGGAGAGCAACGTGGCAACTCCTAAAAGAACTACAAATTGACCTTCCATGTGTTTCAGCAATACCTCACATTGTATTTGTACAGGACAGCACTAATCTATAGGGAAAAAGTCACTTGGGAAGCTGTTCTGACCACAGTTGGGGGGCTTTCCTCTACAGTCCCCAAGTTGCCACCCTGGAGCACTGTCTTGTGCTTGTGCATCACAGCAAACAAGAGGTCATGTCCTCTTTTGCAGCCATAAGCAGCCTGGGCCTCAGACACTGTCTAGCAGGGTCAACCATTCCTGCCCTGTGGGAGTCTCCCTTTGCCAGATGTGGTCCTTATACCCAGAGGGACCCAAACATTATCATGCCCTTGGGTGAGTCTCATGTGGAAGAAATGGCTGAGATGGGAGCCCTGCCTCTGCAGACTGGAACCTCTGTCCAAGTTGGAATACTGAAGATTTGGAGTCTGGTCTAGGCATCCCACAAGAATAAGTTCTGACTGTGTCCCCAGCACTTGGTGGCAGAATCCGGCCCATGAACACCAGGGGCATGGTTGTTTGAGGACATGGACTGAGGTGTGGACCTCAGCACCTGGAGATGTGGCACTTTGCCTTTAAAAATAAGATGATCCTCGTGTTTCTGGCACTAATGACTCCCAGATCCTATCACCCTTAAAAATATCCTCCAAAGATGCCTGTTGTCGCTGCATTTTTAGCACATACTGACTATTCCCAGGGCTGTAAACATTCTGGGCCCCTGCTGGGGGGGAAGGGTGGATTGCAGATGTGTGAGTCTGTGGAGGGAGCAGTGGCAGCTGCAAAGATAAGACTGGTTCCCTCTGAGACTGGCAGGCTTGGGGACTGCGTTTCAGCTGCTGCAGAGGAGAGCCAGGTGGCAAGGTGGGATACCTAGCTCAGAAACTTCTTGGGTGACTTGCCCTAAGAGAGCCATCTTGACCACCCAGACGAGGAGGCTCAGGATCAGCCATGCCTCCCACAAACCCACTTCTCACCTCCCCTACATGCACACTAGCTTAGAAATCTCTTAGAGATGCACCCTGTGCATTTGCAAGTTCCAATCTCCCAAATTTCTACCCAGGATAAACAGTTTGATGAAGGAAGCCCAAAAACCCAAGGTCCACATTGATTACATTTGGGGGCGGGGATGTTCAGAGACCTCAAACTGAAATAATGAAGATTTGGAAACTAACACGGCTATCTCAGGGTTAAATCACAAGAATCCCTTTCCTTCTCTATGAAGTTTTAAACTTACCAGAGTTTTCCCAAAGTTTCAGAGCTGTCATAGGCAGCTGCTCTTTAAGTGTGAATTATCTGAGCAAACATGTAACTTTCATTCCAGTCTCTGTGTCTCTCAGGCCCTGATCACTGTCTACCAATTCAGAGAAGGGAAACTTACATGGGTTTTGGCCAGCTATTAAAAAAATAAAGAGGTTCTGTGTGTATCCCAAAGCCACACTTGGGTGTCTGGGGTGGGGGTAGAGTGTCAATAACTGTTTTGGATAATCTTTGGAGAGAATCCTTGTCCAGTAGGCTGAGCCAGAGGAAGAGGCTTGCAGAGGGGTTGTAGAAGCTGCCTGCACACCCCTGCCTCTGGGACTGAGTGCATGGAGAGGCCCTCGGAGGCCAAGAAGGAAGTAAGCTGAGCCCTCCTTCTGGCCTCTGGGACAGCTCATTGATCTCTGAGGATGGCTGGGTCTAGGGTTCAAGTGGAACTTGGGAGGCTTGTAGATGAGCAGCCCTGAGGGGGAAGCATCACAGAGCCAATGTCCACCTCTGGCCTCCAGGTCTTGGACTAACAAGGCTATTGCCTCAAGGGCCAGCTGGACTTGATGGACATCCCCTTTTCTCCGAGTGGATCTAGCTGGTATAAAGAAAGGACTCCAAGAACATAGGGTCCAGAAAGGATCCAAGACTTAGCCTCTCCTTCGGCCACCTCCTCCCCGTTATGCAGTGGAGAGCTATGGATGCTTGAACGCACAGACTCTGGCATCAAACACACATAGGTTCAGGCCCTCGTTCTGCCACTTTGTGACTCTGAGACCTTGGAGAAGTGATCTGACCTGAAAAATGGGAATAATAATATTACCTGGCTTATGAGGTCACTGGACGTCTTCAATGAGAGGCTACATGGAAAGCTCTTAGCTTTCCCAGTAGGCACCAAGGCAGACCAGGGCTGGTGTGGAAAGGCATGGTAAACATACATGCCCTGGAGCAAGACGACTCCTCCTGATGGAGGTTGTCACTTTGCTGATATGTCTGGTACTTCAAGATCCACCCACTCAGTACTCCTTTCAAAATATACCCTAAGCAGTGTTTCCCCACCACTTTCCACAGTGAGCTGTCCAGGCGAAGCTCCTGAGATTGGACAGCAGGAGCCACCCTGAGTTTTTGGGCCTCGGAGTCAGAGCACAGAGTGGATGACTTCATCCTGAGCCGCGCACCTCTTTCCCATGCTGCATGGTTTATGGGCTTTTAGGGCCTCCGCTTCATGGCCAACAATGATCGGCTAAATAAATTGGGCTAAGTTAGAAATTCCCGTCCAGAAAAGGTCAGGGGAGGACTTGGACCCACAGCTTCCATAACAGAGCACATTTCAGCCAAGGCCTCTTAAATTGTGAGGGCCCCAGGTGGAAGCTGTGGTGTGATGGATGCACTTACTCTACCGCTGGACAGGAGCTGGAAATCACAGGAAGGAGTGGACGTGTGCTGGCTGGAAGAAGGCCTCTGTGGCCGGGGACTGGCAGCTTTCAGGCTTGGCTGTCCCATTTGGGTATTGAGAGCTGAGTGACTAGTGAAGGTAGTACCAATGCCCATCCAGAGGGCCAAGGGAACCCTGGCCTGCAAATCAGGCCATCTGGCACCTGTTACTCACTAACATGGGCCCTCAGGTGTCTTTACCACACTTTGTCTTAGTTTCTTCATTGGTCCCCTGAGTTGATTGAACTGGATAATCTGTAAGGGCAGTGACATTTGAGGCCCTCTCTCTTGTGTCAGAGGCCAGTTTCTCAAAGTGAGAGCATAAGAGGCATCAGATCATGAGGCACTAATATCCAGAGAGGGAAACCGGGTGCCCTGCTCCAGAGGAATCCAGTTTTTCAGGGAGTTCTCAGTCACGACAAGAGTGGAGAGTTTGGGGACCCAGGTCACTCAGGACTTTGAGAACATAGAACAACTGGAGCTGCTTTCAGGATCCCTGAGGGCAGAGACAGTAGTTCTGCCAGGAGGGGACTTGGGATCTGAGAATGCTAGAAAGAGAAATATAAGATTGTCCATGGTGCTAATCCTACCTCAGCCCAAATTACTTCTGATCCATGGAACGTGACCAGGGACACCGCCTCTTAAGCATCTAGATGCAAGAAAGCAGCACTTCTCTAAACATTGTGCTGCACCATGCTAAAACAGTGGCTGCACCCCATGCAATAAGTCCCCTTTCTTGACCCTCCTCTTGGCTTTCTTCCTTTCTGCTTTGTCTTTTCCTGCATCTACTTTTCCCCTCTGCTCACCATCTCTTCATGGGCAGTGACAGTGTCCATCTCTGCATCACTGCTGGTGTGAAATGCAGATGAGCTGCCCTTCCTGCTTAAAAAAAAAGCAGAATTCCCTCAGACTCCAGGGTGTGTGAGGGCAAAGCCAGGGCTGTGTGCCAATCTAGAGTTCCCAGTGCTAACCCCTGTGCCTGCACAATAAATAATTCTGGAAAAACTTCATGAATGAATTCTAACACAAAATAAGCATGTATGTCTGCCTATGAAATACTAAAAACCTTAACAGGCCGGGCATGGTGGCTCATGCCTCCAATCCCAGCACTTTGGGAGACTGAGGGGGGAGGATTGCTTAAGGCCAGAAGTTCGAGACGAGCATAGGAAACATAGTGATATCTTGTCTCTACAAAAAAATAAAAATAAAAACAATTAGCCAGGTGTGTTAGTCCCGGCTACTCCAGAGGCTGAGACTGGAGGACTACTTGAGCCCAGGAGTTTGAGGTTTCAGTAAGCTCTGATCATGCCAATGCATATCAGCCTGGACAACAGAGTGAGAACCTGACCAAAAAAAAAAAACTCTAATGCTAAATTGTAAAAGCTAGAATATAGCCCTGATAGTTACTGTTTATACAAAAAAAAAATTAAGCAAGAATTACATTCCAACAGATAATGTAGATTTGGTAGCAAAGAATTTTGTGAAATATACAAAGTTACAATAGAATAGTCTTTTAGGATGAAGCAATAATAACAGCCAACGTGAACACATGGATGACCCAAACACCATGGCCACAAAATAGATCCAAGAAAGTTGGATATTCCTATGCCCCTAACTGTACATTGTCCTCTCTGAGTGACAGAGCAAGTAGAACAAGAACTAATAGAGAAATTATCAGTCTGAGAAATGTGACAGGCGTGGTCTAGTAACTGAGATATGGAGGAAACCTATATTCATTTCCTATGGCTGTCATAAAGTATAACGTGGGTGGCTTAAAACAACAGAAATTTATTCTCTGACACTTCTGGAGCCCAGAAGTCTAAAAGCCAAGTGTCAGCAGGACCATGCTCCCTCTGAGACTCTGAGTAGAATCCTCCTTACCTCCCTCTAGCTTCTCAGGGTCAGTCCTTGGTGTTCCTCACACCAGTCTCTGACTCTGTCGCCATATGGCATTTTCTCCCTGTCTGTGTTCAAATGTCCCTCTTCTTCCAAGGACATCAATCATATCAGGCTAGAGTCCACCATAGTGACTTCATCTTTACTTGATTATATATGTAAAGGCTCCATTTCCAAATAAGGCCACATTCACAGGTGCTCAGGATTAGGACTTCAACATATATTTTGAGGGACATGATTCAACTCATAACAGAATCCAACCGTCAAGCAAGAAGATGCATTTCCTTTGCAAGTGCACTGATGGCATTAGGCACAATATCTTGGACTTGGAGCAGATACGTACCCACATTCACATATTTACTCATATAAATGAAGTCAATATTCCCCCAAATCTTACAAATCTCTTTTGCATTATTTGTTGCAGCTCATGTTTCATTTCTGATTTTATTTGCTCTGGCTATATTTGTCCTTTCTTCAATCAATTGGACTAAAGACTTTGTGGATTTTTTCAAAGGTCGAATTATTGGTTTTGTACATCAACACTCATTTTTCCCTCTTATTTATACAGCTTTATTATTGCTTGCTTTCCTAATTTTCTTGACCTCTTTCTTATATCTCTAAGATTGTCAATGTAGAGACTTACTTTACCGTGTATACGTGTGTTATGTTTTTAATCTTTCCTAGAGACATGGGGATTTAGAATAATACAATTTTCTAAATGTACTGTTTTGGCAACATGTCATACATTTTGATACATTGTACTTTTTAAAAATTATTCTGATTTTGTTCTGCAATTTTTTCTTGGCTTAGGCATCTTTTAAGACAATTTCATTTAATATCCATGTAGCGGGACACCCCAAAATTACATTACTTATTTCTAAGCTTCTTGTGCTTTGGTTGGTAATGTGGCAAATGGAATATCCTCCACAGTCAAGGATGCTCTAGAGAAAATAGCACTGTTTGAGGTGCCCAGGTGTGAGCGCTCGCTCAACTAATTACATTGTGGCTGGTGATGCCCCCAACCTATCTCAGGCTGGGGTGCCTTAGTTGCATAAGCCATACAACATTAGCCTGCCTTATGGACTAGTCTGGGTATAACTTTGCTTTTTTAAAAATACCAGTTTAAAAAGTAAATATAGGCCAGCGTGGTGGCTCACACCTGTAACCCCAGCACTTTGAGACAGGAGGATCACTTGAGCCCAGGAGTTTGAGACCAGCCTGGTCAACATACTGAGACCCTGTCTCTACAAAAAACTAAAAATTAGCTAGATGTGGTAGTGTGTTCCCATAGTCTTACCTGCTTGAGAGGCTGAGATGGGAAGATCCTTTGAGTCCAGGAGTTGGAGACTGTAATGAGCTATGAGTGTGCCACTGCACTCCAGCCTAAGTAACAGAGCAAGATCCTATCTTCAAAAAAATAAATAAAATAACAATTAAATAGAATTGCAAAGCAATTTAAACCTTTATCCCTAAAGGGAGATTCCATTCATAAAGCATAGCAAAAATTCTTAAAGTCTTATTTCTCCATCTTTCTCTCTGTTAACGTCCCACCCATCTGTTGCTGTGCCCACCCTTAAGAATCCTCTCACCCAGCACATAGGCCTGCTTATCTCTTCTACCCAGCTCCTTCCTACATCAGTTTTTCTGCTTCTAACCTGTGCTTCTCTGGCCTTCCCAGCGTATGTTTGCCTGTTGAACTGATCCTACAAAGGCTGGTGTCCCCTCAGTCAGGTATGGGCTAGGGAGGATGTGAGAAAGAAGATATGGACATGTCCATCCTGGTCACATCTGTGAGAGGGGCTCTGCTATCTCTGTCTGAAGCCGGGGTTGGGTGGAAATCTTGATTCAACAGCAGAGGTCTAGGGGCCTTTGATGCCAGACAGACAAGGATGTGGCCTGGCCTTGTCTCCCTTCCCATCTCCAGTGACACCCAGGAGGTTAAGCCACCCTCCTCAGAACACCTCCTCCAGCTTTCAGAAGTGGCACCCCCTGCTGTCTGATCAGGCCTCTCATTCCTGAAGTCTTCCTCTCTGTCTCCCTCCAGCTACCATGGTCATCACTGCATTCACTTCAGGGACTGGCTCTGGTCCTGTCTCACCTGCCCCCTTGCCACCACCTATACCTTTGGACTCCTAAAGGCCAAAGCAAGCATGGAACTTCTCCTGTGCCAGGCCCACTGCTAAGAATACTCTGTCCGTGACTATTTCTTACTTGATTTTCAGATCTCAGCTTAATAGCTGGAGATTTGGGCACATACTAAGTGCCAGGCACTATGCTGAGTACTTTACATTATATGATTTTATTAAAACCTCACAATAGCATATGAGATAGATATACTCTATCATTTCATATGATAAGGAGACTGAGATTCAGAAAGATTACCTCACCCATTCACAGTCCCTCAGCTTGCAGAACTGCAACTTACATCCAGGCCATCTGATTCCAAAGACCCCACTCTCAAGCACCCATTCGTCAGGCCTAGACATCATTGACTCTGGAAGACCTTCTCTGAACACTCCCCTCTGCTGCTTCCTCACCCCACAGGGTCTGTGCCTCCTCTGGTCCCACAGTCCCCTAACCACCCTCATTGGCAATTGCTCATTTGTCTTTCTGCCTTTGTCTCTAGACAAGGAGCTTCTTGAGAGCAGAAATGGAGAGCAGGTTGTTTGCTGCTCTATTCCCAGCAATTATCAAAAGGCTTAAAACTCATTAGGAGCTCAAAAAATATTGACTGGATTGATGGATAAATGAGTGAGTGGATGGATGGATGGATGGATGGATGGATGGATGGATGGATGGATGGATGGATGGATGAATAGGATGGATGGAGAGAGGGAAGGAGGGAGGGATGGGTGAATGGATGAAGAGAGGGAGGGATGGAGAGAGGGATGGATGGAGGAAGAGAGGGAGGGAGGGAGGGAAGGAGGAATGAGTAGGTGGGTGAGTGGGTGAGTAGTTGGGTAGGTGGATGGGCGGCTGGATGGGTGGGTGGGTAGATAGATGGATGAACAGGTAAGTAGATGCTAAGTGCTAGGGACATGGAGAATGATATGTAACACTATGCCTGCCCTTGGCAAAACACTCTGTCCAGAAGACAAAAGACAAGACAAGGATAAGAATGCAGGTGATTATGTGTGTGGCGCAGGCAGTGGCCTGGTAGCAACAGTCTGCCAGGGGCTAATTCATGGAGCACACGCTCAGTGGAACCTCCTCAGACAAAACTCTCACAGGTGGAGGCTAAGGTCTACCAAAGGTCATGAAACCAATATTGCTGTGACACTCCTTCCTCCATGTATACTTTATGGAATTAGGAATGGTCTCTAAGCTAGAATGCCACATGTGGAATCTGCTCTAAACCTGAGAAGTGAAAGTAACTATTGAGATTGCCTTCTGTCAAGTCAGTTATCTAAACTGTAAAAGAGGATTATATTAGGTTAGGAGAAGTGGGCACTGGTGAACTCTGAAACAAGATGCTACATGTGAAGTGAAATCATGCCAGCTGAGGCCACGGCCAAGCCACAGCATTGATGGGTAAAGGGATTTGCACCCAGGGAGCCATGGGAGCCTGATTTGGCTAGAGCAGAAAAAAGCAGAGGGTTGTAGCTGTAGGCTTGGAAAGCTAGTTTGGAGCCTGATAATAAATTCCAGAAAAAGGAGTTCACACTTTGTTCTGTGAGCAGGGAAGTAACATTGCCGTTGTTGGAGCATGGGTCCGCATGTTTACCGTTGTGCCTCAGGATCGTGCCACAGGAGTGTGATGTATGCAGAGGACACCAGCAGGGAACAGGGAGCATGTTGGGAGGTGAACCCCAAGGATCCTGGTTGGTTACAGGGAAGCTGCTCGTGGTCTGGGGGGTTGGATGGCCTCAGCATGGCAAGACTCGGGAACTGAATCCCCAGGAGCTACTCCCATTTCAGAATAAGTTCGTCTAAGCCTAGTTCTGAGAAGTAGGTGGGGGTGAAATGGGGAACGGTGGAATGGTCTGAAAATTACAAGCTGTCAGAGGAGTTTTCTGCCTAGTTACACTTTAGCGATTTGGATCTCCAACACTAATTTGAATATTAATCATTTTGAAAAAAAATACACATGCAAATATTTTTCCTTTTAAACACCTGTCACCAAGAGCCTGATAAATGGCTTGCTCAGCAGCCCTGCTGCATCCATCCAGAAGCTTAGCCCAGCCATCCCCCTTTTCTGCTCTGTCTCACCAACACCTCCCCACTTGAGGGCCTCATACAGTACTCTGACCCCTCCTGCCTGAGCTGGGCTCAGTTCCCCACCCTGTCCTCAAGCTCCCCCCAAAAGAGCTTCCCTTCAGCTGTCTCCCCAGGTCATTCTCCACTAGCTCAGCTAGCACCAGGTGCCTTGATAGACAATCTCCCAGCTAAGTAAGCCAAATGTCACTAAGGATGCAGTCTCCCAACCTCCCCAACATATCTTTAGGGTCATGCAAGCTGGTCCTGAGGATCTGCCCCAGAGAAAAAGACTGTGGGAAAGTTGGAGACAATAGGTATTTCTGGACTCCTAGGCAGTGGGTAGTGGGCAGTACCAGACAAGATGCTCACCGGGGTAAAAGGGTAGCCCGTGTGCACTTCCCCTGTCCCCGTGTCTTGGTGCCTGGCCTGGCCAGGAATGCAGGGAAAGCTCTGTAGTTTGGGGCAGCTGAGATATTCCTGGAAACCAGTGAGGATTGTAACAGTAGGTACAGTGGTAATGATAGCAGCCGTGGGGTAGGTGATATTGGCTGAGCCTGCCCTGTGTGCCAAGAACTGTGCTGTTTTCAAGGCATTGCCTCAAGTAACCCATGCCACAGTGCCAAGAGATGGGTGTTAGCATGATCTCCACTCTATAACTGAGAAAACTGAGATCTGGAGAGTCTGCCTCTTGCCCAATGGTGGTGCCAGGATCGACCTTAGGTCTGAATCAAGTGCCTGCCTTGTTAACCCCTGTGCTACGTTGCTCTTGACCATTTCCCCCATTCCCACTCTCCTTGGCATCCCAGCTTGGTCCCCACAGCCCCTGGCCTCTGTTTTTCCCTCCTGTCCTTCCTGGACACCCTCCCTGGTGCCTCCTTCCTCCCCTACCCTGAGCAGATGTGACCTCAGTCTGCAGCCCCAGCTACAGATCCCATGCTCATCCCAGGGGCCTCAGCCTAGCCATTCTTACCTTCACTCTTCATCTGGAACCCGCGTGTGGGTGGGGCTTCATTCACCTGAGCAGGATTGCAGGACTGCGTCATTCTTTCCACAGGCCTTTGGTAAGCATGTGTTGTGACCAGCATGGTGCCAGACATGGTGGAAATGCCACCAGACCATACCCCCTCCTTCTCCAGTCTGTGGTCCTCAGACTGCCCTCTGATGGGGCCAGTGAGCACCTTGACTCTTCTCCCTCACCAGTGGAGCTTCTCAGACAGATGGTTACACCAGAGCCAGCTCCATGCCCAGGGCCACTGGCACAGGTGACCTCTTGTCCCAGGCAGAGCTGTTCCTGGGCATGAAAGGGATGGAGGTAAGAGGCAGGGGCCGGAAATGGTGAGCAACCGCTCTATGAATGAGGCACCACGCAAGTTCTCAAATACCAGAATCAGTGTCAGGGCAAGGGACTGAAATAGTCTTTTCTCAGGTATGTATCGAAGAGGGATGCAGAAAAGTCTCCTTCTTGAAGGAGGCAGGCACAGTAACCCTTATATTGCTGCAACACCCTGCAGTGTGCAATGTCTTGCACATTTATTATTTTATTTTCATCTCTCACAAGAACACAATGGATAAGACAGTCCTGGGAATTTATGCCCAATGTATAGATAAAATGAAGGTTCAGAGAAGGAAAGTGAGCTCCCTAATGTAACACAGTCAGTCAGTAAGGGACAGAGCCAGGGCATTCCCCCCCCCCACCACCACCACCAGAAACAATCAGGTGAATCTCTGTCTATGCCTCACTTTCCTGAAGAGGAGGTATGGTTGGGAGGGCTGTCCCTTTCATGTCTGACAGCCATGTGGCAATGTCAGTTGCTTCCCATGCTGAGGATGGACACGTCCGCACTTCTGAGCCAGAGGGG
Source organism: Carlito syrichta (assembly GCF_000164805.1). Lineage (NCBI taxonomy): Eukaryota > Metazoa > Chordata > Mammalia > Primates > Tarsiidae > Carlito > Carlito syrichta. The sequence continues at coordinate 263,069 of NW_007252143.1, forward strand.
TTGTCACTGTACTATCCAGGACTTGCTGAGCACCCATGGGCATCTCTAGTCTAGATCTGGGAGGAGGAGACTAATTGCCATCTGTGACCAACCAACTCAGTCGCAGTCAAGCTCCTCCGTGACAAATCACACTTCCTATGACCCTTTGGCCCCAAGGCAGACTTGACTCTTGAAGTGAAGTTCTGAGTGCTACTGCGGCCTCCTGCTGCATGGCCAGCACCTCTCCTCCATGCCCCATGAGATGGAGAAGCTAATTTATTTGGATGTGTGACAGCTAACAGGCTTATCTAACTACACTAAAATCATTTTCTGAATTATTCATGTGATATTTGAAATCATGATTGTAGGAACAAATTAGCTACCCAAAAACTGGAAATGAAGGCTGCCTCATTAATAATGCATCGGGCAGGGTGGGCAGGGCAGGCAGGGTAGCAGGAGCAAGGAGGACTTGGCTCAGAGCATACTGATAGGAGAGTCGCATTCCCAGGGGGCCCTTCCAGGACAGGCATCACCCACACGACCCCAGTGAGGTGCCTCAACTCTGCGACAAGCTACACATGTGTTTCCTCTTTGAGGACGGGTCTGCTTGGGCCTCCAGGGCCCCTGTTTCTCTCCTCAGTGTCCCCAAGGCTCGCCTCTCATCTGGCCAGGAGCACTCCTTCTGCCCTTCAGTTCCTCAGCTAACCCAGGTCATGAACAAGCCGACTTCTTAGAGGCCAGGGAGGCTCTACTCTGGCCTCCACTCCTCCAGAGAGAGAGAAGGTGTCTGGTTGGGAGACCGAGCATGTTCCCTGCTGAGCAATTCAATCCTTCCCTTATCCTAGGAAAATCTGCCAGTGGGTTGTGGAACACGCCACATCTCGGAAATCACACAAAACCCTCAGGCCAGATCTGAGGGATCCAGGGCGGCAGAAGCAGCCTGTCGCTATCTGAGACTGTTTATCATGGGGTGTGAGGGCAGGAGCGAAAGCACTTCCCAGTTTGTTAGATCTGGTTTCTCCGAATGAGCAGTTGAAAACTCATGAAAGAGAGTTCACAGGGCTTCACAGCTCTGCTGGGACTGAAGAAGTCCTGGGCAAGTCAGACAGCCTCTCTAGGCCTCAGTTTCCCTCTTTGGCAAATGGGATTAGTAGTTCTTGTGGAGAAATGAAGGCCCGATTAGGCCAGCATCAATTGGGTTAAATTATATTGAAGAAAGAAATCTCAGGATGAGATTTTACAAATGTTATAAAGAAACTTGCTGATAACGGCAAGAGTTGTAAAAGCCCACTAACCAGCTGTAAAACATTTGCTGTTAGTTCCACAGTAAATACAAAGCAGTTAACCATTACTGTTAACTAACCCTATCTTAAAGAAACAAAGCACTACAATCAATCAGAGGCTTTACAAACAGCACAGCCTGCAGCTGCAACACAGCTCTATAAAACTGCCCTTTTTGCCTCTGCTTCATTGCAGACTGCAGATACTCTTCCTGGCTGTTCTGCCCATCACTTTCTTCACGAAGCCTTCTCCCTTAAATAAATCCACCTTTCTTAATTCATGACTGTCTTTGTGAATACTTTCACCACCCACAACTCTGGCCATATCTAGCCCAGCACATGGCAGTACCTGATGTCATCAGATCACACAAACAGGAAAAAAACGAGAGCCCAATTGGGAAAGCTCTTCAGTAAATCTCAATGTATCACGGTAAATTAGTGCTGCCAATTCATTTATTCACCTAATTATACTCTAATTGTTCCACAATAATTAGACAATTATGACAGTAATATCAGTAATCATCTCTTTAGCCACACCCTCTAATGCCAACTTCTGGCCCTTGAAGATCTGGAGGCTCATGTCCTAGGTCTTCCAGGCAGTCCTGGACTGGCGAGATTTGGGAGGGCTTCTCCTTGCAGAGAAGTTGTCTCCCCAAGGTTGGTTTAGAAGGTTGAGTGTTTCCACAAACAGGAATAAGTATGGCCTCAGAAATGATTAGGGAGGAGACAGGGGCAATTCTAACATGAAGTTGCTAGGACCCTATTAGAACCTGCATTCGTGGGTAAGGCTGGAGCCCTTGCAGCCCCTTCCAGGATAACGGCAGTGTGCCTGATCGACACCTGTGATAACAGTGCAGAGGTGATGAAGTGGAGGGGAGGTGCCACGTGCTGACTGAGGCATTCAAGTTGGAGCAAAGCCTCAGATCCTCTTTGTCTGCTAGAGGCCTTCCAGAGGGCCCCATGGGACAAAAATGCTTTGTGCTGCCTTGTGAAACCTTGCCACCATCACCTACCCACTGTTACAGGACCATCCCCAAGGGTCCCGCCAGATGGTGGCTCCCAGGAGCCCATTGTTCTCCCCCTGGAGTCACATTAGGCCAGACCCAGCCACGGAGCACATTAGACACCTACAGACCCCACAGTAGCTGATCCACGGATGGGTGAGAAGTCAGATCCACCAGATCCAGCAGGGCGGGAGGAGTAGGCTAACTGCTCAGGCCCAAATTCTAAGCATGTCAAAGATGATGGCACCCCACTCCCAAAGCCAGCACACAATCTTCCCATTTTGTTTTGCAGCAAAACAAATGTGCTCTTTAAAAAATAAATGGCAAGAGTATGTTTGATAAGTAGCTTTTAGCTGCTCTTATCACCAAAAAAATAAACTATGTGAAATGACAGACTTGTCCATCTGCTTCACCATAGTAACTATTTTACTATCTCTGTATATCCTACAACATCATGTTGTAACCCTCAAGTGTACACAATAGGTTTTATTTTATTTATACATATTAATTTTATTAAAATATAAAATTATATATAATTTTATTTGTATATATTATTTATATATAATTTTTATTTATGTATGTTATTGCCTGGGGGAAAATATTTATTTGAAATCCACAGGGAGAGGTAGAAGTAGTGTGGGTATTTGCCATCAAGGGACTGAAAGATGGAACGTGTTCACCATGCCAACTCTGCCACCCTCTACCAGATGGGTGATTTTGAGCTCAGAGAAGCTACATAAACCTCCTGAGCTTGAGAAGGTTCCTAGAAAAAGAAAGACCTGTTCCCAAGTTAACCCAGCAGGGACTTGCTGAAAACCCACTGCGAGCCCAGGCTGCAAAGGCAGGAAAAGCAAAGGAGGAGGGTCGGGAGGAGACAGTCCTTGTCCGTGGCACTTACAGACTCCAGTGGAAGTCGGACACAACTGTGACTGGGGGGCCCCCGCAGGGGGCTTCCTCAGCTGACTTTCCTCTGCTTCGCGGTCCATTTCCTGATCCTACACACTCTTTCCCACCTGGCCTATTCCTCCTCATCATCAGAGCTTGGCTCCCTTGTCACGTCCTCCAGGGAGCCTTCCCTGACTTCAATGATTGGATCAGACTTCCACTCTGTGGGCTCTCCCAGCGTCTCATATGTGCCTCTTTCTTGGCATTTACCACCACTGTAAATGTGCATGTGCTCGCCTGACTAGTGGAGATGAGCTCCTTGAGAGCGGGCTTTACATCTGCCTCACAGAACATGCTCAGGATACATGTGCTGAATGAATAGGTGAAGAGTGAGCAGATGATTCTCTGTGTCCTTGGGCTCTGGACCCAGAGAGACTTTCAGGTGCGAGGTTTCCAAGCTGACTGGGCAAGAGGTCAGCTCAAGAGAACAAGGACAGCAGGGCTGCATCCTACTGGGTCTTCCATTGCAGGTACAGTGAAGGGAGGAGACTCAAACATATGGAAAAGCCTCGGTCCTCGCTCTAGGGGACTGACACCCTGATGGAGGGGACGAAGAAACCCAGGAAGTGTCCGACCCAGGTGTCCAGTGAAAATGAGTCGCAGAGAGCCCTGCTCTATGGGCCAGGAGTCAAGCGTGTGGCAGCCCTGGTTCAAGAAAAGCTGGTAGGGGCTTCGGGATTTAAGAAGAGCAATCAGCCCAAATCCCAAGTTGTCAGAAGTTTAAAAACAGAACAGGGGCCTGGCCCTTACCCTCGACAATTTAGTGTCAGTCCATGAGGTATAAAGTAGGTCACCCACTCCCTGGTACAGAGGTGCCGTGTATTTTTAAAACTAGGTTTGAACATCATCTGGTGATGAGCTTATAACACTGTTGTCCCTTAGGGCATGACCTCAATTTATGAGCCTTATTTTTAACTAGAGTGGAACAGGGCTGGATCAAATCCCACTAATGCTTTAAGATCTCCTGGGTCTCGGTGGATGGTAGAGAGATCGGACAAATGGTCAAGGTGGGTGGCCTGGCCGTGGGGGACAGGGTGGTGCTAATGACTCCTGCATATTGGGTACCTGAACATCCTAGGCAGGTGGTTGGCATCATTGCCTTTCAGTGGGGCACTCCCAGCTATGAGTCTGCCTCCTTGCTCCTCTTCCCCTGCACGCTTTATCTTCTCTGGGCATCTTCATTTTCTCCTGAGAGGCAGGCTGGGCTTATCAGATACTGGAGGCCATGAGGAACGAGAGTCCTCACTAATGGTCACCTGGTATATGAGAGCTGGAGACTGGCCCTCACTCAGGATTCACTGCTCAGGGTCCCTGATTTTACAGGGGCATTGGGAAAGCCAGCAAGGGGCCCATTCAGCCTGAGAGACACCCAAGGAAGTAGCAGGAAGACATACCACATTCTGAGGCAGCAGTCAGTCCCCTCCACATGGCCAGGACAGATCTCGTGGCAAAGCCCTGTGTAATGTAGGCGTCATTAGAACAAGGACAGCAAGGGACCATCCTGCTGGGACCTCTGCACCAGGCCTAGGGGCGGGGGGATGGGGGGGGTAAGGCCTCATTTCACACTCCAGTGGACCATGTTCACCAAAATAGTTCCATCTCCTCCTAGGCCTTCAGCTGCATGGAATTTCCCTGCTGACCTTGTGGTTAGACGTGGCCCCCAACCTGAATTCTGACCAATGGAATGTGAGCAGAAGTGATGGGCTTGCAGGCCTGTCCCATCCAAATAAGAGATTCACCTGCAGCTCTCCATCCTAACTGGAATGGAGATGATCTCTTAGTGATAGTGGGTCCTTGAAGTCAGGTGAGTCATGACATGGAAGGTTCCTGGTCCCTGAATCACCCCTTGGAAGAGAGTTGCCTGGCCAGGGTCACACGTACTGGACTAGGTGTGAGAAAGAAATGTACTTTATAGCACTATTGCGCTAAGCCACTGAAATGGCAAGGATTTTCTGTCTCAGCAGTAAGTATTTGCTGTGATTGACCTCAGATACCCAGGGTCTGTGACCAATAGTACCTGGCCTCCTCAACCAATTCAGCAGGCTACAGGGTCAGGCTCAGCCCTTTAAGTCACATTACTTTCACAAAGGGACAGTTTGAGAATCAGGGACCTAGCAAGGGTCAGACATCAGCCACACAGAAAAGGAACAGAGGCCCTAGTAGACTCTTTCCTGGCCAGAGCCTTTCTATGAACAGAGACACACCTTGGCTCCAGGTTCATACGCATCTCGGGGCAGCAGAAGGCAAGAGGACCTGATGGAGAAGCACCTCCCTCCAGAAATCTGCCCCCGCCCCCACAGCACAGCTATGAAGGGACTCTGCACACTCTCTGTGTCTCAGAGTCTCACCTATCAAAAGAGAAGCACTGAGAGCTGCTAACAATGGTATTACTGGGAAGACTGAATGAATTATATGACAGTGAAGGAGGTGCTTTGAAAAGTCAAGTCAGCCGGGTTTAGTGGCTCAGCCTGTAATCCCACGCCTTGGGAGGCTGAGGTGAGTGGATAGCCTGAACCCGCGAGTTCGAGACCCGCCTGGGCAATTTGGTGAGCCCTCATCTCTACAATAAATAAAAAAACTAGCCAGGCATGGTAGCGTGTGCCTGTAGTTCCAGCAACTTGGAAGGCTGAGGCGGAAGGATCACCGGAGCCCAGTAGGTCGAAGCTGCAGTGGCCGGGAGCGTGCCACTGTACTCCAGTCTGGGTGACAGAGTGAGACTCCAACTCAGAAAAAAAAAAAAAAAGTCAAGTCAGTCCAAGTGCAGTGGCTCAAGCCTATAATTCTAGCACTTTGGGAGGCCGAGGCAAGAGGATTACCTGAGCTTAGGGGTTCAAGACCAGCCTGGGCAACTTGGTGAGCCCTCACCTCTACAATAAATAACATAATAATAATAATAATAAGTCGAGCATGGTAGCGCACACCTGTAGTTCCAGCTACTTAGAAAACAGGCAGAAGGATCGCCTGAGCCCAACAGGTCGAGGCTGCGGTGGCCATGAGTGTGCCACTGCACTCCAGCCTAGGCGACAGGGTAAGACTCCAACTCAAAAAAAAAAAGAAGAAAAGTCAAGTCACAAAGGCACTTTGGCTTTTTCTACAAGGGAGTCTCTAACCTGGAGGATTGGATCTCACCATGGCCCTGACTTGGTGATGATGTTCACTCACAGCAAGCAGTGATCAGTCCGAAATGTGTCCAGAACATTGACCCATAGCTCACAGAGCATGCAACTCTTCTGTGAAGGGGGAGTGTGAGCACTAGCTGTGGAACCTCAGGCTTGGCCTTTCTGACCTCAGCCGTAATGGGGAGATGGAGGGTTGGTGAGGATTAAACGAGAGGCTGCGTGGGAAGCACTTTGCTACACAATAAGTACTTATTAAATGTTAGCTGACATTCTAGAGGGAGGTGGGGGGCTGCTGAGGACAGTGGCTGAGGGTGTGGAAGCCCCTGGGCCTCTGCATTCTTCTCTTTTCTGAGACACAGAGGCAGAGAGCCGGAACTCAGCCGGGGGCCTGGGACTGAACAGCCATGTCTGCATCCTCACCCCAGGCTGCCTGACCAGGGATTTGTGTGACTCCAACCTGCAGAAAGGGTCTAGCCAGGTCCTACCAGGCAGATGAACTAGAGACACTGCTTCCCGGGAGGCGAGACCGGCATGGGAATACAGGCACCAGCAGCAGGAGCTCCAGACTGCCTCACAGGCTAGAAGCCAGCTGTGCTGGGGGGCAAGCCACCTGAGAGACAGAGGTGGCAGGCTCTGGGCTTGGAGCAGGTGCAGGATGCACAGCACAGGGCCCAGGGGAACGCCCAGAGGACCACCAGCTTCTCCTGAGGCCAAGGCCTCACATACTCTCTGCAGATGGGCCATGAGAGCCCAGGGCAATATGCTAAACAGAGAGCTCTTCAGAAGGTCACTGTGAGAGCTGCATCAGAGGGACCACAATCTTCTTAACCCCAATCTCACTTAGCCCCAGCATGTATCACCCAGGGCCCAGGGTCATTACCCCGAACTATTATTATAGCTGCTACTTTGTCCCAGGGCACTTGTTATATCTGGAGAACACTTCCATTTTGTGCAAAGAGCCTGATTCACCCTCCTCCCCTCCCCTCCCTCACTGTCTGTTGGTCCAATTCAGGAAATGTTTTGTGGTGCCCACAAAGCATTCAGAGGTCTGGAAGACTACTCCCTACTCTCTCCCTGAACTCTGAACCAGTTGATGAATAAAATGCTAAAGCAGGTGGGAGACCAAAAGGTCACCTTTATTTCTAAGCAGGTTGAATTGGGACCATGAAGTCTATCTAAGGGCAAGTGGCTTCCTCATCTTCTACCTCAAAACTAGGTAGCTTTCCCACGCAGTCAGGTAGGGATACAACTCAGGATAGAGAACAGTTAAAAGCACGTGCTGTCAAGGGGCAGCCTGGCTCCCAGAACCAGGAGAAGAGAAAATATATATTCACCCACATCCTCTCACACAACTAGACATCTAGACAACATCAAGGAGTGGGACAAGAGGCCAGGAGCAATCAGAGGAAATCAGAGACATGGGAAGTAGTGTTCTCCTAACACCATGTGTAACACAGAAACTCCAAATCTGAGAGGGCTTGCACTTACCTGTTCCAATGAAGTCACCCAGAGGTCCAGCAGGGAAAGACATTGGTTTATTAGAACTCACAAGAGTCACCAATGGTGGCAGCTTCATGAAGAATCCATACCTCGGGGCAGTACAGCAAGCCGTTTTATAATTAAGCAAGTTAATTATTCAAGTTCCTATACGGTATTTACAATTATATTGATTAAGAGTGACAACTACATTGTTTTCAGCTTTGTTTGGTCACCTGCATCCCATGACTCGTTACTGGGAATATGCATACATTTCAGAGATCAGCCTTGGCCACAGGCTGCTCCCTGAGAGAGGGGGCAGAAAGAAACCAGGTATAGGGAGAAACAGTCCATGTCCGGAGAATAACCCACACCATGGCAAAGACAGATATAAACAAGTTGGTGGGAGGAAGCACAGAGGAGGGCCTTAAGAGCACAGGTTTTCAGAGTAAGACCTGGGTTTGACTCTTGGCTTTACTAGCTGCGTAACACTAAGTAAGTTTCCTAGCCTTTCTGAGCCTCAGCTTCCTTCTCAGTACAGGGGGGATAGCCACATACCTGCCTCATGGGGAGATTGAGAAATCAGATAAAATAACCAACATCAAGAACTGAATTAACCCAATACCCAGCACCTGATGGTGGTGACCATTGTGGTGGTCATGGAAATTGTCTGAGTCTTTCCTTTGAGGCCTCACAGTCCTCAAACCTGTCGGCAGATGGGCACAGACGGGACACAACACAGGAGCAGGGTTGGGTTGCAGGATGTGTGGGAGATGCTGTGACAGAGGGCTTGGTCTAGTGGCAGAGGAGGGGTGGGTATCTGGGGCAAGTGACGTCCCAACTGGGCCTTGAAAGATAGACGGGAGGTGGGGGCCGGGGATGGGACGGTGATGTAGGAGGTGGCTAGAAGGAGGATGAGGGGGAATTGCAGACAGGGAACAGCCTGTGTGAAGTGGGGAGGGGGTGAAATTAAGGCTCATTAGGGGCCTCAGAAGCAGCTGGTGGCAGGTAGCCAGTACAGGTTGGGTGGGATGGAGGAAGCCATGGCAGAAGAGACCAAAAAGGCAGTTTTAGGCCTGTTTGCAAGGGGCCCACGCTAGAACTCTAAATGCCGGGAGCAGAGAGGTGGAGGGGCAATGGCAGAGTGGAGACACTTACTCACATCAGAACACTCACTCCCTTAGCACTGATGTAAACAAAAGAGATAGGAACCCAGCATGGAGCCTACACTCTAGCAGGACAGACAACAGTAAGCAGACATATAAGAGGGCAAAACAGGCAGCATGTCAGTTATAAATGAAAACAAAGGAAATAGGGGTGCAGGGAAGGGCTCACTGTGAGAATGACATCTGAGTAAGGACATGACCAAATTTGCATGCTCAGGAGTAAGTTGGCAACGTGGAAAATGGGGAGGAGAGATATGAGAAAGCTGGAGGTCTGGGCCACTGGGGATCCGGGGCTGCAACCAGGGTGGGGAGCCCTGCTCCTTGTAAGCTGAGCCCTGTGGCTCCCCTGGGGGCTCCCCAGGCTCACACTGGAAGGGTGGGTGGGTTCTATGCCCTCTCCATTCCTAAACACAAATACCTGAGCTGCGAGGGTTAAATCCAGCAGGCCTGGAATGGATCTGGGCAGTGTGGCTGAAACAAGAGAGGTACCTGCACAGTGCTGAGCCCTGGTCACAGCAGGAAACTCGCTGATTAATAGTGTTGCTTTGCAACCATGGGTCCGAGGAATTTCAGGGCAGTTTGTACCAGCTTGACAGCATTGTTTATTGATAACAGCAAGATTGATGTTTTGCACCTGGTCTCAATGAGGGCCCCCAAAGGGCACTACCATTAGGCTGGTACCCACTGCAAGAAACAAGCCCATGTGCCCAGCAGGATATAAGGAGCCCTGGTCAATACTCCATTCCAGGTTCCCCAGTTCTGTGGTATTCTGAGCACATGTCGGCTGTTCCTGATCCAAGAAAGTGCAGCCAGGACCACCTTTCCCAGGGAGGACACTTGCAGTTCACGCCTGGCCTCTCCTGACTGCGGTGAGGCACTTTGGCAGTGAAACAATTCCTTAATGTAATGCTTTTACTGTATTGTATCCTCATTTTTCAGTAAACCGCAGATTTGTAAGCAGTGTCATTTTGTGTCCTGTGTGTCTTCTTTAGCAATCAAACCTGGTCTAACTGCCACCATCAGTGCCTTCTCTAGCATTCTTCCTGTTTCAAGGTGCAAACAGGGTTTCTCTGCCTTTCTAAATTAAATCTTAGAAGCAGGCCACCACTGCAGCCACTTTTAGATGTGTCTTTCGCTCTGCACTCCAGAACCAGCCACTATGGGTGAGATAGGGCTCAACATTTGGAAACATTCCCAACTTCTGGGGAAAAAAAGCAAAGTTTTTCTGAATTAAAACCTGTGGTCGTTGGACCTTGAATTTAAAATCAGATTCTCTAACTGAATCGAAGGCTATGCAATTAAACAAATGAACAACTAATGAAATGATTATAAAGCGCTTTGCAACAAATGTTATGTAAATGCAGGCAGAGAATAAAAAATGTGATGACAGTCACACTGCTATTGCTTCTGAGTTGGGAGAGTGCCATTCTGACTTCTCCTGCAGGGACACCAGGCACTGGTACTCAAAAACACATCACTGTCTTGACAGCTCTGAGGCCCAGCCCTTTAGGAGAAGCTGCGTAGCCTAAATGCAGGGTCTGGGATTTATGTGTAAGCCAGTGACCGTTGCATCTCACTTGGTAAGCAATTGGGACAACCTCAGGCAGGTCAGCTGGGAGAAGTTCAGCAACGTGTCAGGAGATGGCCCCTCAAGGACGCCGTTTCCCAACAAAGTGAACTTCAGCCACATAGATTTACAACCTCTTATGAGGCTCAAGAATATGCACACACAAACCCAGGTTGGTGGGAGCAAGGACTCTGCCACCCATGTCCTAGGTTGGCTCATGTTTATTACAGAAACGGCCAAGGTCCTTAGGATGGCAGAGCAGATGACATCAGGGAACCGGAACTTCTTGTGAGTAGCTGGACAGAGTAGCGAACCAGGCACCAGTCTACTTTAACCAGAGAAGCCTTCTCAGAGGAGGTAGGGGGATAAGGAGGACTGAGAGCCAAGCCAGCTAAGCATTTTGGAGGAACACCTGGGGGGAGGAAGGATGAGAGCAGAAGGCTTCATGCGCAAGGTCAAGCTTCACTCTGCCCATGCTGCTTGCTTATTTCCAAGTGCAATGGTGCCACAACTGTATTTAATATTCCCCTGCAATGAAACTCCTCCTGTCCCTATTCTCTGCAATTCCAGGTTGGGGATCACCTCCACCATGTGAGATGGAGTCTGTCTCCACAGCGGCCAGATTCCTGTACCATCAATCAGCTCTGAAGCAACACCCAGAGCTATCTCATCTTACTTCCTGTTGGTCCAGAATTATTTACGCAGGAAGGTACATCGGAGCAGTCACGACAGACCAACAATGTCTAGTCACGAACTACTCTTCCACAATTAGACTTTCTAGACTACAGCCACAATTTGACCACAATTGAAACGTAATTGTAATTAAGTTTGATCTCCACGCGGGAAAAAAGGGACCCAGAATCCAAATAGCACGGCTGGAATCAAAGGCACCTTCACAAAACTCTTGGGATAATGAGGAGCCCCCTTCTTTAAGAAAAGTGTGCGCTCAGATGGGAGCCTGACCCTGCTGCTGGGGCCATTCTAAATCGTCAATGGGCATGAAAATAGAGCTGGTCTTCGGAGGCGTGGGAAGAGATAAGGAGAATAACAGATGCCACAGAGTCCGCATTTGGCTGTGGGTTACAAAGATCTCCATCCCAATTGGAACAGTAATTGCTTCATTGGGCCATGGCTTTGAAAAATAATGTGGTGGGGAAACAAAGGCAACTTGCTGTGAATTCCAAGCAGGAACACCTCAGAGAGGGTTTGAACTCCGCAGATGGCAGCACCTGGAATCAAGGTTCCACTTGCCCCAGCAGGTGGACTCTCCAAGAGGGATTCTCCTCTCCTGACCTGGAATGTGGGGATGAGAGCGTGGGGGTGGTGGGGACGCTACAACATCCTTGCTCCTGGCTGCGGCTGGATCCTCCCCTCAGGGAGAGTTTAGAACTCAGGCCAGCACCTGGAGCAACTATCCCAGAGTGCCCCATGCCAGGCCCTGAGAAAAGCACTTTTTACACTGAATTCCCTTCTGGTCTCACTATGCTGGAAGGCGGATGTTACTATCCTCATTTGACAGACAAGGAAACTAAGACAAAAAGGAGACTGAGTAACATGACCAAGTCTCAATCCTAAGCTAACCTTAGGTAGTCCAGTCCTGGCCAAACCCTGGACAAGATCTAAGCCTGGGATTCTTCTGGAGCTTTGTGATGGATAATGCCTAGACCAACCCCAGATACCCTCCCAAGCCTAAGCACTCCTGTTCTGTTCTGACATCCCCATCCCACCAGGAACCCAAGCATGTAGCCATTGTGCCAGGGGGACTTCTTACAGGTTTTAACATACTCTGGGTGACCTATAGGAGTCCTTGGACCTGAGCTAAATTCTGGGCAGTTTTATCTGGTTGGCCAGTTGATAAATTAATCATATAATAATATGATAACAGATAGCCAACATGTATTAATTGTTTATGTGCAAGTTACTAAGATAAGCATTATCTTTTTTGAGACAGTCTCACTCTGTTGCCCAGCCTAGAGTGCAGTGGTGCAATCACAGCTCACTGCAGCAGCCTTGAACTCCCAGACTCAAGCAATCCTCCCATCTCAGCCTCTCAAGTAGCAGGGACTACAGGCATGAGCCACTGTGCTCTACTAATTTATTGATTTGCTTTTAGAGCTGGGGTCTTGCTGTGTTGCCCAGGCTGGTCTCTAACTCCTGACCTCAAGCGATCCTTCCTCCTCAGTATCCCAAAGTGCTGGGATTACAGGCAGGAGCCACTGCACCTGGCCAACATTATTTTATATAATCATCGTAATCACTCTTTAAGGTAGAGTTATAATTCCCATTGGACAGATGAGGAAACTGAAACTTAAGCAAGTGTCACCTGTGATGAGACAAGGTCTGGAATCCAGGGGGTTCAACTCAAGGGTCCATACTTTGTAACCCCGGTGTTTTTATGCTGAGTTTCAGGAAACCCAACCACAGAAATCTGCTACTTTAGGGACAAATTATTCATATAACAAAAGGATCTTTTACTTTGGGAAAGGATTCACCTGGAGTTTGAGCACAACCTTCTTCTTCTTTTCTTTTTTCTTTCTTTTTTTTTTTTTGAGTCAGGGATCTCACTCTGTCACCCAGGTTGGAGTGCAATGGCATGATCATAACTCACATCAGCCTCCAACTCCTGGGCGATCCTTCTACTCAGTCTCCCGAGTAGCTGGGACTATGGACAACATCACCTCACCAGGCTAATTTTTTGTTTTTTCTGTAGACAAAGTCTCACTGTATTGCCTAGGCTGGTCTCGAACACCTGGGCTCCAGCAGTCCTCCCACCTTGGCCTCTCAAAGTGTTAGGATAACAGGTGTGAGTCACCACGCCTGGCCCAGATCACATTTTAAATGCATTAAGGAAGTGCATCTCGTCTCTACAATAAATCAAAAAATTAGCCAGGCATGGTAGCATACTCCTGTAGTTCCAGCAACTTGGCAGGCTGAGCCGGAAGGATCACCAGAGCCCAGGAGGTCAATGCTGGGGTGGCTATGAAAAAATAAAATGTGATCCACTGACAACCCTGGGGGTCCTGCCCATGGCCTGATGGGAAACCATGATTGCCCCAGGCTCCCTGGCTGATGTCCTGCCAGCCTTCTCTACAGGGAAGGAGGCCAAATCCAATCCTTGGCCTGGAAGCACATGGCCAAGGTTTGACGGTACTCAAGACTCTCTCTGTCTGGGATTTGGCTTCTTGGGGCCATGAGTTGGCCATAGGGGCCTCTGTCCACTCTCAGACCCAGACCTACTTGGTGACCTTGAGTGGGCCACTCAGTTTCTCATCGTTGCCAGAGGTAACTCTGGTCATGCTGACTCGCCCTTGTTGGGGTTCCCATGTGTGTCTAATTAACGATGTAAAGCACTTAGAGACATAAGTGTTCAATGACTGAGGCCCATAAATTACCAGGGTTGGAGCCCTGAGTGTTATGATGATTCACTTGTGCTTGTTCTCAGTAATGAATAATTATCTTCTGAGACCTGCAGCCAAACTCCGCGTCCAAACCTCTTCACCCCCAGGCCTAGAAGAGTCATAGATCCTGGCTGTTGGGCTTCTCAAAAAGTGGGTGGAAGGCATCTAGATGCAAAGTTTGGTTCCTGACTGGGTACTAGTCTGAAGAAACTTCTCTATAAGATATATATGGGGAAATTTGAATAATAGGGTATTAGATGGTATCAGGAAACTGTTAACTTTTTAGGTACAATAATGACACTGTGACTATATATGAGTATTATTTTTTAGAGGTGCATATTGAAATAGAGATAAAATATCATGACGCCTGTCATTTATTTTTAAATACTTCAGAAAAAAAGATGAGGCAAATATAGCAAGATGAATACAGTAGTTAAATCGAGGTGATAGGAATGCATGCCCATTACCTTATTTGCTCTCTTTTTCTATATATTTTTTAATGTAATTAAGTTTAAAAACAAAACAAGCAAAGTATGGTGATTCCTGAGACTTGCTCTGGCTAAGGGCACAATGGGAGGCGACGATGAACAAGTTGCTGAGAAAGCATATCCTGGCGGGGACCAGAGACAGAGTCTCATCCTGGTGTCCAGAGCAGGGATAACAGGCACCTGAGATCTGTTTCTAAAACTATCCTTCCTCACCCCACTCCCATTCCAGTCCCCCAGGCCCCCTAATCTATCCCCTCCACCTCCTGACAAACTTGAAATGGCATCCAAGCCCGACCACATGACTTCTCACTTTCCAACTCTTGATCCCACAGGGCAGGAATCTCTCCTTCCTGGGACTGTTCACGTAAACCATGAAGTAGCTGCTAACCATGCATTCATTTACCCATTTGTCAGGGTTTTGTTATTTACTGTTCCCTATGTACTCTGCCAGGTAATGAATGAGACAGAAATTTTGTGAAGGTCTATTTGTACTTCTATAACAAATACACCTAAATATGTGTAGAGACTCAAAACACAAATAGTTTATTTCTTGCTTACATAACAGTTGAAAGCAAGAGTCCCAGTTTGGGTGGACCACTTTCTTCCACTCAGTGATTCAGGGACCCAGGATCTTTCCACCCTGTGGCTCCACCATCACCCTAGATCCTTGTGGTCACCATCCAGCTGATGAAAGCACAAGGACCTTGGCCTAAAACTATATACATCACTTCTGATCAGGCTCTGTTGTTAAAGGCTAGTCCCACACCCATGCTTACATACATGAGGATCCGAGTGGGAGAATTGAGGCTGGCTGCACAATGTAGTTCTTGGATGGGCTTTCCAGCTACAGCTCTTTGCTGTGGTCAGAGGAAAATAGATTTTGGTGGGCAGTCAGCCATCTCTGCTGCACATACCTTAGACCCTCTAGAAATTCACAGACTAGTGACAGACAGAGTCGCTGCAGTTTAGAGCAAGGTAGTTAGCCCCTTAAGGGGGGTAGAAGCAAGTCTAGTGGGAACCCCAACTCTGTGTCTGGTCTTATGCTCAGATGTGCGGCAGGAGGGGCCAAGGAACTTCTAGAAACCCCCAGACTTGCTGGGACACTAATGCATCAAATCTAGAGGGACCAGCCTAAGGCAGGGGCTAATTAAATGCTGGACAGTGCCTAGGGCAAAAATGAGAGTGTTCATTTTTCGAAGAGGAAGTGTATCCTTGTGTTAACCACTGAATCCTCAGTGCTCAGTATAGGGGCTAGCACAGAACCAGACCTTAAAAGATCTCTGCCCACCCAATTAAGAACATGAGAAGATGTCTAGGAAATTGAAGCAGAGAAGGGGAAAGTGACCCTGAGTGTTCTGTGGTCTCCCTTAAAAGGGTGACTAGGGGTGAAGCATTGCTTGACTGTAAGAGAACGAACTTAAATACAAGACCCGAAGCCGGGCTCGGTGGCTCAGCCTGTAATCCCACGCATTTGGGAGGCCAAGGTGAGTGGATTGCCTGAGCCCGCGGGTTCGAGACCCGCCTGGGCAGCGAGACCTCATCTCTACAATAAATCAAAAATCAGCCGGGCGTGGTAGCGCATGCCTGTAATTCCAGCTACTTGGAAGGCTGAGGCGGAAGGATCACTGGAGCCCAGCAGGCGAGGCTGCGGTGGCCGGGAGCGGCCACTGCACTCCAGTCTGGGCGACCGAGTGAGACTCCAACTCAAAAAATAAATAAATAAATAAATACAAGACCCGGGAATGGAAGTGAACTCATCCAAGTACTAGGAACAGGCATAGTCTCTCTGACAGCACGGGGGCATTAGAGCACCAGAGAACTGACCTGGCTCTTTTTCTTTGTGACACTTACCATTGGCAATTGTATATTTATTTCCATGCTTACTTCTTTAGACTCTATTCCTGTTCTAGACTGATAGCTCCCTGAGGGCAGGAGCCTACCTGTTCTAGGCACCACTGTGTGCCCAGGGCTCCAGGCAGGTCCAGGCCCGTTCTAGGTGCTCAATGAATGCACACATGATTGAATAAATGTCAGGCCAGCTGGTGGACAGTGAGCATCCCTCTGCCCAGTGAGGCTGCCCAGGGGAGGAAGGTATCCCCTACACGTGTATCCACTGCCTGGTGCTTGATTTTAATTCCAGCCTGAACTTTTTTTATTTGTTCATTAATTCAATACTTATGATGTTCCACCAAGGGACCTGAAGAAGCCTGTAAGTTTTCCTTCTCCTATAAAAGCAAATTTGTATATTTGTATTTGTCCTAAATGACCTCACTTACCTCCTGGTAAACCCCATCCTGGTACCCAGCACTCTCCCCTCACCTTGCCCTCTGGAGGGCAAACATGCTATGGTGCCCCTTCATGTCTCCAAAGAAAATATGAGGAATTCCCCAGCACTGACTAGGGGAAGAGGGTAAGCAAGAAAATCTGGGGTTCCTTGGAGGATCTCGGTTTCTATGAGGTCTTTTTCAGGGGAAGCAAATGTTGGAACTTTTGTGTGTTCGAGAGTCATTTTTTACTTTAATTAGAAAACACACACTCAGACGGCATCAAACATTAATGAAACTTGCAGGAGGTTGCTTATAAACAAACTTATTATTATATTTAATAAAAGTAGCCAGGTGCAGTGACTCACTTCTGTAATCCCAACATTTTGGGAGGCAGAGGCAAGAGGATTGCCTGAGTCCAGGGGTTCGAGACCAGCCTGGGCAACTTGGCAAGACCTCATCTCCACAATAAATCAAAAAATTAGCCAGGCATGGTAGTGCACACCTGTGATTTCAGTTACTTGGAAGACCTGAGCCCAGCAGGTCAAAGCTGCCATGGCCAAAAGCATGCCACTACACTCCAGTCTGGGCAACAGAGTGAGACTCTTACTCTAAAAATAAAAATAACAGTGTGTCTGAGCCCTCTCCCCAGCACCAGCTGTGTTGGCTCCAATGTCTTTGGGGTGGTCAATGAGAATTGTACCTTTCAGTCACATTCAGCAAGACTGGCCTCAGGACAAGTCCCTTCCAATGGCTTTGCTGCTGGGTCAGGGACTCACAAGTCTCTTTCCACTCTGACAATGGACTTTCTTAGCTGTCCATTTATCCTCATATTGATTTTGCGATAAACCCACATGGTACTCCCCTCCCAGACCCAGAAGGAGAAACCTCCATTGATTATATTGGAATAAGGTTTGTTGTAAAAAAAAAAAAACGAAATGCCTAAAACATCGAAATGAAGTAAGCTCTTTGAGGGTCCATAAATCATCCAGGATAATGCCACAAATGAACAGAGCTTCTTAAACACCCGGAAAATACGACACCATAAAGCAGTTCTGACAAGAAATCACAGCCCCTCTCTCTCTATAGCTGCCATTTGAAAAGCACCATCAATAACGGTTATTGCTGTTTGGTAAGCAAAAGAGGGAAGTTGTGTCAGTCTCCTTTAGAAAGTTCCCTCAAAGTCACTTTGCCCAAATAGCAGCGTGGTGTTTTTTTCAAGCAGTAAATACATCCCAATTATGAGCATGTCATGTTAGCTTTTACAGTTCACTAATCACAAACTTTTTTGTATGTCATTGCCAACCAGCATCTTTCCCTAATCGGAATTTATGGTTCTATTTGGCTGTTAGTGGAGATAAGGAGGGTCACAACTGTTTTACTTTTGCAGAGCTCTAGGGCTCAGCTCGGCTTAGGAGCCCAAGGTCACTGGCCCCTGCCCTCCTCTGGTCTGAAAGCCAGGGTTCCACCTACCTCAGGGGTGGAGGGCGGAGGCTTCTGCAGAAAGTTCTCACCTGGATTCCTCTTTTTTCCATGACCCAAGTCACAAAGCCTGACTTAGGTCCTCTTCCCTGGTTTGTTTCTCATTTGAGAGGATTCACTTTCTTAAAAGTGCCAAACCAATAAGAAGGCAAAAGCACTCAGCAAAGCCTGAAGTCAGACAAATCTCATCAGGGGATTCTCTCTGAGAGGGGGTCCACAGTAGACCTAGCCAGCCACCAGAGTAGGATTGCCTCAAGTCCACAGATGCCCTCACCAAATCAGATGGGCTGCCCAGCCTCACAGTGCTCAGCATTCTCCCTGACTCCTCTGGCTGTTCCAGCCTTCTAGCACTCACAGATGTCTCCCCGACTTTGCAGTTTGGCCTACAAGCCTGCACTTTGGGGGCTGCCCCCAGCAAAGCAGTTTCAGAATTAGCAGGAGAAGGCACAGCTGTGATAACTGTGGCTCCCAACGGTTCCTCGTCACCCTTTTAGTACTGCCCCCAGACCCCTCCAGTTATGCAGCCCTGAGTGCACAGACCAGGGAAAAGGGGATACAGTCAAGCATTGGGGTGCCCTTCCACATGGGGGTGGGAGGACTGTCAGGCCAGAACAGCAACATCATGGAGAAGGCAACCCCACAGACTTCTCAGTGCAGGGCCCTGACAGGCCATCCCCAATCTTGGGGTTGTGCCAACAATTCTGGGGACCCCAGCAAACACCACAGCATCAGCTGTCAGGACACAAGGCAGTGCTGGGTCAAGACCCTAGAGGATCCAAGCAGTGATTCCAAATAAAAAAACTATAGCAGACCACATTATGAGTGTGAGGTGGTCAATAGCCTTCTGATCTCTCCTGTGGTAATGGGTTTGGTGCTTTTTCTGTCACATTTTTCTTGGTGCCTGTGTGAGTTTCCTAGGCTTGCTGTAAAAAAAGTACAGCAGTCCTCTGATATCTACAGTCTCGCTTTCTCAAGTATCAATTGCCCAATCTGAAAATATTAAGTGGAAAATTTCAGAAATATAAGATTCGCGGGCAACCCCCTGGGGCCCCCTCCCATTGTGAGAGCTTTTCTGTCCTCTTAATAGATCCTGCTTTCAAAAAGAAAAGAAAAGAAAAGAAATATAAGATTTGCAAGTTTTAAAGTGCACACCGTTCTGAGTAACATGATGAAATCTTGAGATGTGAATGACCCCTTTGTCCAGTATATCCATGCTACATACATTGCCTGCTCTTTACTGTGCAGGAAAAAAATATAGTATATACAGGGTTTGGTACCCTTCTCGGTGTCAGGTATCCACTGGGGGTCAAGAACATGCCCCTGTGGATAAGGGAGGACTTTTGTCCCACCACAAACTGATTGGCTTAAAGCAACAGAAATCAAGCTCCACAATCCTAGAGGCCAGAAGTCCAAAATCAAGGTACTGACATGGTATGTTCTATCTGAAGGTTCTAGGGGAGAATCCTTCCTTGCCTCTTCCAGGTTCTGGCAGCTTCAGGCATTCCTTGGCTTGTGGCTGCATAATGCGAAATCCTGCCTCAGTTTTCCCGTGACCTTCTTCTTGGTGCTGCATCTTCTCTTCTGTCTCCTATAAGGATACTTATCACTAGATATAGGGCTCACCTTGCTGGCCCCGGACGCTCTTATCACAAGCTCCTTAACTTAATTACATTTACAAGTTCCAGAACATGGACATGGCTTTTAGGGGGACACTGTTCCGCCCACTATAGGGCCTTGCTTAGTCCATGCTTAGTTCAACCATTGTGGCTGGTGATTTGTTTCTGCTCAAAGTGCATTTCTATTTGTCATGGCCATCACCACCAGAGATGCCACCTTCAAGCTGGGACCAATAGATCACAGAAGAGCTCTCCAAAAGACCCACTCCACAAGAAATGGGTAAGTATATTCTCTATGCCCAGCCTGTGAGGAGGTAAAAGAAAAAACACCCAGGCCTTCTCAGAAAAACAGCTGATTCTAGATAGAGCAGGGAAAGTACAAGGTATACCGGGATATCCCAGGCCAGAAGGCAAAGGAATGAACAAAGACTAAGGGGACATGTCTAACAGATACAAAAGCCAACTGAAAGAGGGTCCCACTGGCCAAATTTGGGACAAATTTAGCATTGAAAAGAGCCATGACAATTGTGGAGATGCTAACACATTTAATGAAAAAACAATCTCTGGGTCTGTAACAATACTCCAAAAAGGAGAACCAGGGAAGGAAGACAGGGGAAAAAAGAAAAAGTCTTTTTTATCAGAGAACGGCAACTTACAAATGTAGAGGAAATGACAGAATTAGAAAATTAAGTCCAGGCCAGGTGCAGTGGCTCGTGCCTGTAATACCAGCATTTTGGGAGGCCAAGGTGAGAGGATCACTTGAGATCAGGAACTCAAGACCAGTCTAGGCAACATAGCAAGACCTTGTCTCTACAAAAAATTTTGAAATTTAACCAGACATGGTGGTGCACACCTGTAATACCAGGTACTCAGGAGACTGAGGCGGTAGAATTGCCTGAGCCCAGGAGTTCGAGGCTGGGGTGAGCTGTGATTGTGCCACTGCATTCTAGCCTGGGTGAAAGAGTGAGACCCCAACTCAAAAAAAGAAAAAGAAAATTGAGTTCATTAGGATTCACGAATAGTTGCTAAAACTACTGGGAGAAAGGATACTCGGGTACAGGTTCTTCACAAGATCTCGATGTCCCACCCCAGAGATTACTTAACATTTATGAAGAGAAAAATGTGACTTTAGAGTGGCAAGATCTGGAAGTCACCACACCAAAGTAAGGGTTCAGAGTTAGGACTCAGTCTGGACCTGAGACCCAGGGTCAAGTGTACACTTAACCGGGGTCAAGTGTAAGTGGGATCTAGTCACTGGTCAGGGTTGGGACTCAGATATGTTCTGGAGTACAGCCAGGGTCACAGACCCATGGCATTCACAGCCTCAACCCCCACAGCTAGAGTCAGAGCTCTGACTTGGTGCCACCTGGTTGCTCCAGTGCTTCTGACTGGGCTGCAGAATTTCTTACGGCCTGACGGGTGTTTTCTGCCAGGTCTAGATATCGAGACTCCTCATTTCTGGTCCCCAGGGCAGAGAAATAACTTTGCAGTGAGGTTTTTCTTAAGAAGGACCAGGGCCAGCATCCTGTCATAGGCCAGGGAAGGGGTAACTGACGGGCATGGGGCTGGGATATGTGCAGCATCCCCCCATCCCTCCCAACCCATCCTCCCCTCTTCCTCAGAGCCACCACACGCCTTCTCCTGGCCCTTCTCCAGGGAAGACCTCATCCCAGCTTCTCCTCTGCTCTATCTTCCTGGCCACAGACTCTCCCCGCTGGGCCTGGAAGCAGCCATCTGTTCCCCTTTAGCCTCTGAGATGCTCTGGTACAGGCAGTGTGGGGTCCCCGGCAGGAATGACATTAGGTACAAATGCAGGTGGTTGGCTCGTCGGGTGCTGTTTTTTCTGCCTCTTTTAACATTGTCTCGGGCTTATGACCAGTTCTGCCTTGTTCAGCCCTTGGGGCACACAGAACTCTTGCTTTTGGTAATTACTCTGAATCCTTCCAGCCTCAGACAAAAGGAACCCTTGCTATGATAAATGGGGCTGGATGGTGATCATTTGTGACTGGTATTAATATTTACAACAATAACATTTTTCATGGGTAGAGTTTTTTGTCACTGCAGGAAATGAAATGCAAATTAACAACTGTAAAGATTATAACATAATGAAATAGGACATAAATGATAAAGAACTAATGAATTAAGTGGCTTCGAGGCATGGAGGGAAAATGTCCTTCAAAAGCAAACATGTAGATAGAGCAAGAGATTAATAATATAGGGAGGGGGGACCTCAGGAACTCAGGCCTGGATGTGCCCCCTCCCAGGGACTGATATCTCTCAACTCCTCCTCTGACTCAGTGGCTTTACCACTGTCCACCCAGTTGTTTTAGCAAAAAAACAAAACCAAAAAAACCACTCCATTTCTCCCATACCCCCTCAGATAGTGTCTCAACTCTTTAAGACTTCTGTCTGGGTGTGGTGGCTCACACCTGTAATCCCAGCACTTTGGGAGGCTGAGGTGGGAGGATCACTTGAGCTCAGGAGTTTGAAACCAGGCTGGGCAACATTAGCAAGACCTCGTCTCTCCAAAAATTAAAAGATCAGCCAGACATGGTGGTGTGCACCTGTAGTCACAGCTACTTGGAAGGCTGAGGCAGAAGGATCACCTGAGCCCAGAAATCCGAGGTTGGGGTGATTCATGATCATGCCACTGCACTCTAGCCTGGATGATAGAGTGAGATTGAAAAAAAAAAAAAAAGAACTTTTTGAAGACTTCTGCTTCTCTTGGATCCATCACCCTGCATACTCCTGAATTTAAGAGCTCATTCTTCTAATACCCCCACACCCTTCCAGTTGACCTCTATCACAGCTCTTGGGGTGGAGGGTACAGGCATGGTCCTGTCATCCCCTTCCCAAATAAATACATAAATAATTAAGCAGAACTAGCAGGCCACCAAACAAATAAAATGTAAAGTTAAATTTAGCCTAAAGCTGCCTCCTTACGTTTTAAGTTCAACTTCAAGATGTCTCCATCTACAGTAAACTATAACCTAACTAAACATATAAACAGCTATACCCCACTCTGATATCAAGTAGCCAAGCCTCAGCCCATCACAGCTGCCATGCTGCAACCACTCGCAGGTGGCCAACTGTTCAACTGTGTTCACATAAGATAAACATCAAACTGTAACCCATCTGACCGCTTCTATTCCTCACTTCTGTTTTCTACAAGTCACTTTCTTTTTTCTGTCCAGAAATCCCCTCAGACCCCACGGCAGCACTAAAGCTGCTCCAAATCTATTCTAGTTTGGAGGGGAGGGGGACCTGGGTGATTCACACTTCATCCTTTGCTCAGTTAAACTCTGTTAAATGTCGTCTGTCCAAAATTTTTATTTTAACAAAAAATCCATTTGTATACCTAGCCCTGAATTGTACCCCACATCTTTAAAATTAAAAAAAAGAATATGTATCACACACACACAAAAAAAATGTAAGACATCCCCATGGAAGAGGACCCAGTAACCCACGGAACAGGCGTTAACGGGCAGCAGAGCCTGGAAGCGGCAGCGGGGAGCTCTCCCCATGTGGATGGGGGTGATTCCTGCTTTGGCTGGGACACTTTGGGTTGCAAAATGACAGAAATCCAACTCAAACTGATTTAAGCGAAACCGGGAAATGATTGACCGGTGTGACTAAAAGCCTAGGGGTTTGGGCCATGGTTGGACCAGGGCTGAAATGATGTCCTGGAACTCTACCTCCCTCCATGTCTTGTGTCCGGTGGCTCTGATGCTAGCGCATGGGTGAAATGGTTCCCAATTCATCACCCAGTGATGTTTCCCAGCTCTGTGATTCCAGATTTTGATCAGACTGACATGGGTCCTGTGCCTGCACTCTGGACAGCACGATGGCCAGGGCTATGAAGAAGCCACAGGCCTCCTCCTAAAAAAAGGTCTCGGTCGCTGGCACAAAGAACTTCCTGGCTTTCCTTCCCCCTCCCTGGTGGCTTCTTTCCAGAATCCTGGTGGATTCCTGCTCACCTCTCCCACCAGTTAACGCTGGCTGTCTCGGGACGTGAGCTCGGGGCTCTGTGTTCCCCCAGCAATCACCTGCTTATGATATCCTGCAGTCTCCTGACTTCAAGTGCCCCCATCTACTGACCCCTCCCAATTTTGTACCTCCAGCTGGACCCACCTGCCCCTGTCAGCCTCGCTTGGATTTATAAGGGACATGACAAACCTCACATTTCCAAGAGGAAAATTCTGTCTTTAGTTGCAAGCCTATTCCTCCACATTCCTCCTCTCTCAGTCCATGGAAATTCATCCGTCCACTTGCTGGTGCCGAAAGCATCCTCACTTCTTCCCCCCACCCTCATATCCAAATGGCCGGCAAACATTCCAGAGTACATGCTGAGTCTGGCTCCTTCTCACACTTCCACTGCCTGATCCTGGTCCAGGCCCCCACGCCAGACCCTGCTGCCACACTTGCCCCCTCCCTCCGACCATTCATCACAACGCAGAGTGCTCCCGTCAAAATGTGGGTAAGATGCAGCACTTCTCTGCTCAGTCCCCAGTGGCTTCCCATCCCCTCTGAGCCCCTGCCCCTGCCTCACCTCCAAATCCTCCCCTCTGTGCTGTCACAGCAGCTCCTTGCTGCTTTTCAGTCCCACCCACCAGTGCTCCTACCACAGGGACTTTGCACTCTCTGTTCACTCTGCCGGGTTTCTGCTTTCAAGTCTTTCCTCAGATGTCACCTTTTCTGTCCTCCTGTTTCCCACTCCTACCAAACATACACCTTATCCCCTTCTCAGCTTTATTTTTCTACCATGTATAACCTTCTAGTGCAGTACATGTTTTACTTTGGTTTAATGTCTTTCCTCCCCCACTAGAGGGTAAGCACCACAGCAGGGGATCTGGCCTGTTTTCTTCACTGCTCTATCCCCAGCATCTGAACAGCACCTGCCAGGTAGTAGGTGCTCAATAGGCACTTGCTGACTTGATCAGGCCTGAGTCTGATGCACTGCTGGAGTGGGGGGGAGGGGGTACAGGCTGGGACCCCTGAACCGCACAGTCTGAGAGTGACAGAGAAGAGGATCCCCAAGGCAGGGCCTGCCCTAAACTACATGGCAGAGTGGCCCCCA
>NW_007252144.1:0-777 GCF_000164805.1 Carlito syrichta
GCGACACAGGCAGGCTGTCCGAGGGTGCAGTCGCAAGCCCCACCTCCCCAAACTGCGGGTTCCATTCTCAGCGACTGACACCGCGGGCCTCTGCGTGGACTCCCCGAAGCGTTTCTCCCGGACCTGGTCCCGTGGCCGTCTTGACCCGGAGCGTCACAGAAAACGACAGACACGTGACCTCCAGGGCACGCCTTGCCCCGACGGGGACGCCCATGGCTGGCCCTGAGCTCTGCGGTGGTGAGTGCGCCATGCCGGGTACACGTGGGGCCCGGGACGTCCTCGCGGAACGCCTTCTCGCGGCTGCCCGCTGTGTCCACATCTCCCGAAGTCGCGGCTGGAAGAAACGGGAGGGGAGGAGAGAAGTCCAGACGCAAGGGCCTCAAGCAGGGCCACAGACAGGTACGGTGCCTTGTGGGTTAGGATGGTCGGAACAGGAAACAGGAACTGAGAAGGGTGGGCAGGTCCGTCCCCGGGGCTTCCGGTGGGGCCTCCCTCCCCGGGGCTTCCGGCGGGGCCTCCCTCCCTCCCTCCCAGGGGCTTCCGGCGGGGCCTCCAGCCGGCTCCCACCTCCAGAAAAGGGCCTCCTCCAGGCTGGGGACGCTCTCCCCGGGCGGTCTTCCGAGTAGGGCCGGCTGCCCCCCTCTCCAAGCCGAACTCGGAAAAACTGGGCCGGGAGGAAGGCCCCCGTGTCGGGTCCCACGCACGACAAGGTCGGGACCCTGAGACATCTCCATCGGAGGGGGACTCCGGGGAGTGCGGACCCGCCAGAGCAGGCGG
>NW_007252144.1:1661-5457 GCF_000164805.1 Carlito syrichta
CGTGGGAAGCTGCCGCTTCTGCCCCAGCGCTTGCTGAGCTTCGCCTTCGATTCTCGTGGGTGTCCGGGGGTCGGGCCGAGTGCCTGTGGCTTCCTCCTCGCACCAGAAGGGGCGTTCCAGGCCTTCCGGGGTCCTGCATGGCTTGGCGCGGCGCCCGCGGGCGGGATTTTGTAAAAGCCGGAAGCTGATGATAGTAGGACGGGCGTCGGACGCAGACAGACGCGGGTTGTCGCCAGCTTGGGCCGGCCTTGCTCCGGGGTCTCTCAGTTCCCGGCTTGGTGGCGGTCGTGACCTCGGGCTTCCTGGACCAGGGGGCGGAACTGCGGCGGGCGTGTCCGGTGAGCGTCTGACGGCCGGGTCGGGTCGGTGTGAGGTTTCCTGCAGCGGGCTGCTTGCTTGTACGTGGTTTTGTAAGGCTGCTGCCAGCGTTAATGAGCTTGGAACTCTACTGTAGCCCTGAAATTTCCCTAGCTTCACCTGCCAACTCGATCACTTGGAATAAAAAAAAAAAAAAATTGAGGAAAACAGCCATTAGGAGGAAACCGGTTAGAAAGAATTCTGGTGCGTTTATACAGTGCAGTAGCATCAGTTTGTGTTTTGGCTCGTCTTTGTTTCTTCCGGGAGGTCGGCCTGTATGTACTGGCAGAGAAAGATATCCGTGATGAACTGTTAAGTGAAAACAGCACATTCGTGAGGATGCAAATTAAAATCATACTGGGGTGTCATGACACATCTGTAAGAAAGAATTGGACAAAATATTCTGCAAGCTTGAAGGGAAAATTAAGACATTCCATTCTCAGACAAATGAAAATCGAAGGAATTTGTTGCCAGTAGACCTGCCTTGCAAGACATGTTAAAAGTAGTTCTTCAGAGAAAAGTAGGAAATTTAGATCTTCATAAAGGAAGAATATAGACAAAAAGTGAAGAAAGAACTTACCATTTCCTTAATTGATATAGCAGCTAATAGTGTATCCAGAGTAATAATAGCAATAACATATTAGATGATTATAGTTTATATATAAGTGAAATGAGTGGTAGCAATGATACAAAATACAGGAGGGAGAAGTTAGAAATATTTTATTATACTTGTACTACTTGTGAAGCAATATAGTATTATTTGAAAGCGGATTTTAGCCGAGCACAGTGGCTTAAGCCTGTAAACCCAGCACTTAGGGAGGCTGAGGTGAGGAGATTGCATGAACCCATGGGTTCGAGACCAGCCTGGGTAACTTGGTGAGACCTCATCTCTACACTAAACCAAAAAATTTGCCGGGGTTGGTAGTGCACCTGAAGTTTCGGCTATTTGGAAGGCTGAGGCAGAAGGATCACCTGAGCCCAGCGGATGGGCACTGGTGTGGCCATGAGTGTGCCACTGCACTCCAGCCTGGGCAACGGAATGAGACTCTGACTCAAAAAAAAAAAAGTGGACTTTTATTGATTGTGAATGTACATTGCAAAATCTAGGACAACCAATAGAAAGGTTTTAAAAAAGTAAAAAGAAAGAACTTATATACTTAAACTGGAAACAAATTAGAATAACATAAAATGCTCCATTAAAACCAGAAAAGGCAGGAAAGGAGTAGAAAACAAAAAGAGGAAAATTGAACAAGGACAACAAATGGAAAACAATAGCAAATATGGTAAATATTAATCCAACTGTATCTATAATCACCTTAAATGTCAATGGTCTATGTATACAAATAAGACTGAGTGTGTCTGAGTGGATAATAATAATAATAATGAGACTCAACTATGTGTTATCTACAAGAAGTTCACTTTAAGTGGAAAGACAAAAAAGATTGAAATAGCAATAGAGAAAGATATGCCATTAACATTAAAATAAAACTGGGGTAGCTATATTAGTTTCAGATAGAGCAGACTTCAGAGGGTGAGGAAAACACCCTCTGAATTAGGAATTCATAATTAAGCATTACATAATTAAGCATTACATAATTAATAATTAAGCATTACATAACAACAAAAGTAAATTCTCCAAGAAAATAAATATAACACTTTTTACTGTGTATATGCCTAACAGCAGTGCATTGAAATACATGAGACAAAAATTCTAATTTGTCTCCAGTTTAAGTGTATAAATTCTTTCTGCAAGAAGAAATAGATGAATCCACTATCACACCTGGAAACTTCAACAACTTCTAGCAGAAATGGACAGATCCAGTAGGCAGAAAATCAATAAGAACATAGTTGTACCATCAAACAATTGGATATAATTAACATCTATAGACTGCTTAGTCCAACAACAGCAGAATACATATCATTTTCAAGCTCACATGGAACATTCAGCAAAATTGGCCACATTCTGGGCCATAAAACACACCTTAATACATTGAAAATGCACAATGTATGCATTCAGAAAACAGTGGAAACTAACTGCAAATCATTAATAGAACTATAGCTGGAAAAATCTAAAATATGTCGCTATTAACACATTTCTATAATAAATAACAGGGGTCAAGAATAAACCTCAAGGGATATTAAGACAAATACTTTGAACTAAATGACCACAAAAGTACAATTAATCCCTCCAAGAAGCTCCTCGTTTCCCTTACAGTGGTGGGGATTAGTCAAAGCTGGATGGGGAGCCCTTAGGAAAGTTCCCTGACAAGATTGCAGTTTTGCATGGGTACAGTTGTATACAGCATTCCCTTAATGTTTCTCATTCCTAACCAGGCAGGTGAGACATTCCCTAACTAGTCATTGAGGCCACCTGGTGGACTGAGTGGGAATTGGTCATAGAAGGCACCCTGCAAAATGGTTTGAAAGCCCCTCCTTGGGGGCCAGGACACATTCGGTTGGGCCATGGCATTGGGGAGAACCTGGATGGGAACCAGCAGTCAGGAAGGCCTTGGATGCTGCTATCGTGTGAGGCCAGGTATGAAGGTCTGAGGAGGGCACCTTTTTGCATGCAACTTATTGACTCAATGACCCTCTGAAAACTTTCCTGAGACTCTTGGCTATGGGAAAGCATTGCTCCTGGCTGTAGAGTGAAGGCAGGGATGGTACCCTATTTCCCACCCTAGTCCACAGCAGTGCCTGTAATTAGAGGCACCTGAAAATGTTTTCAAGTTTCCCCTGTTGGTGGGGAACAGATAAGTCTTCCCAGTAAAGCCTGGGAGGATCTCTTGAGACTGGCCATAGTTCTTCCTGGCCCTGGCTGTGGCATGAGACCTGTAAATGTTTATAAGTCCCTCTCTGCAAGAGCTGAAAAGACCTGAACTACTGGCGGGGGTATTCTTTTGATTATTTTATATTAAATTACTAATATTTATTGTTACAAAAGATGTAAAGTGTGACATCAAAAACATAAAACATGGAAGGAGAGGAAGTAAGAGTGGAGATATGTGATCACAATTAAGCTGTTATCAGCTTAAATTAACCTGTCATAAGTACAACTTGTTTTATGTAAGCCTCAGGGTAACTACAAAGCATAAGCCTGTAATAGATACACAAAAGATACCATTACGAAGAGCTGTCAAGTCAAAAAGAAAGCAAGAAGGAGGAAACAAAGACTCTTCAAAACAACTAAAAAGCAACTTAAAAATGGCAGGAGCAAGTCCATACTTATCAATAATAAACGAGAATAAGTGGATTAAATTTTCCAGTTAAAGATATATAGTGATTAAATGGGTTAAAAACAACAACCACTACCAGGACCTATCTATGTGCTGCCTACAAAGACTTACCAATAGGGACACCAGTTTGAAAGAAGAGGATGAACAATGATATTCCATGCACATGTAAAGTATGAGTCATTATATCAGATAAATAGACTTTA
>NW_007252144.1:5688-6495 GCF_000164805.1 Carlito syrichta
CTTTAATACCAACAAAGGACAGATCATCCCAACATTGTTAGGCCACAAAACCAGTCTCAACAAACTTGTAAAAATTGAAATCATATCAAGTATGTTATCTGACCACAGTGTAACAAAACCATAAATCTATAACATGAGAAACTTTGGAAACTGTACAAATAGAAGATGATCTTGAACAGCTAATGGGTCAATAAAGCAATTAAAAACTAAAAAATTTCTTCAACCAAAAATGGAAACACAACATATAAATACCTATGATAAATAGCAAAAGTAGTACTAAGGAGAAAGTTTATAGAAACAAATGCCTATATTAAAAAGTAGAGGGATTTCAAATAATAATGCACCTCAAAGAACTAGAAGAGTATGAACAAACAAAACTCTAAATTATAGGAAGAAAAAAAATAAAGTTCAGAACAAACAAAATAAAACTGAGCCTAAAAAAATAAAATCAACAATATGGAAAGATATTTTTGAAAAAATAAAATCAAACCTTTAGGTAGACTAAGAAAAAAGAAGATCCAATGGGATAAAATCAAAGATGAAGGACAAATTACAGTTGATACCAGGGACATGCAAAAGTTTGTTACAGATATTATGAACAACTATATACCAACAAATTGGAAACCTATTAAAATGGATAAATTATTGGATACATACAATCTGTGAAACTTGAACCATGAAGAAATAGAAAACTTGAACAGACCACTAGTGGGTAACATGCTTGAATCAGTAATAAAAAGTTTCCTAGTAAAGAAAGTCCAGGACCATATGGCTTCACCATTGAATTCTACCTAATTTTTAAGATGA
>NW_007252145.1:0-1425 GCF_000164805.1 Carlito syrichta
GCAGGCAGAGGACCTTGCATACAGCAGTCACTCAATAAGGAGCTCATAGAAGAACAGCGAGTTCTGAGTGTCAGTGAGGCCAGCAGCCTCCCCGAGGACTGCCTGGGCAGGTCTTGGTGAGGATGGTCAGGGCCTGACCTGGTCACTGCCACTGCCAGAGGCCCAGGGGATGAGGGTGCCTCAGACTAAGCAAGCCTGTGGGGGTTGCTTTATCCCTACAGACCCCAAACTCCAACACAAGAGCCAGGCAGCATAGAAGGATGTCTCAACTCAGGGCCCTATAGGGTCTGAAGCATGGATGAGGAGGGACTGGTACCATGTCATGCAGCTGCTGTAGCAAATCGCCACCAACTTGGGGCTTAGCACAAGAGTTTGTCCTCTCACAGTTTTGGGGGCCAGAAGTCTGGAATCCAGCAGTGGGCAGGGCCACAATCCCTCCAAAGACTCCAGGGAGGATCCTTCCTGGCTCTGCCAGGCTCTGGTGACCTTAGGTGTCCTGGGCTTGTGGCTGCATCAATATAATATCTGTCTTCTTCTCACATGGCCTTCTCGTGTGTGTGTGTGTGTGTGTGTGTGTGTGTGTGTGTATCTTTGTCTTCCCTTTTCTGTTTCTCATAAGGACACTTGCCATTGGATTTAGCGTCCATCTGGAGAATGTATTATTCAAGAAAGTCCATGCTGAAAGTCTCAAATGTGTTATATCTGCAAAGATCCTTTCTTCAAATACAGTCACATTCAAAAGTTTCAGGTGTTAGAATGTAGATGTTTGTTATGGGGTCACCATTCAACCCACTTCAGGGCCTAGCACCTGGGGCTTGGAGCTCTTGCTCCAAGTTTCAGCTCCAAACTGTAGTCTTTACACACCACCTGTGCTGAACAGAGGCTGGGGTTTCTTGAGGAGAGGGCAGGGAGGGAACACCCTGCAGTTCCTTAGTTTTTGTGTCTTGACATGAGACAGTCTGACTGAGGCCTTCTGGGCTCTGGTCCATCCCACACCTGAGCTCCAGGGGCTGAAATTCCCTTCCTTTCTGCCTCTTAGTGAAGATGGTACATGATTTTACTGCCTACCTCTTAAATCAGCATCTCCTCTAAGTTTTTCAAAGATTCTGGTCATTTTATTTAATAATTTTTAATTTTTCTTAGATATTTTATTTTATTTTTATTTATTTATTTAAGAGAAATGAGGTCTCACCAAGTTGACTAAACTGGCCTTGAACCTGTGGGCTCAGGCAATCTTCTCACCTCTGCCTCCCAGAGTGCTGGGATTATAGGCATGAACACAGCGCCCATCCTTATTTAACTCTTTACTTGCCTGCCATAATCTTACAGCATTGAACTGTCTCTCCTCTTTCCTTTCCAAGCTAAAAGTCTGCAGGTTTTTATCTTTGCATATCATCCTAGACTCCAGTGTTCAGCCTGGTGTGC
>NW_007252145.1:1982-3998 GCF_000164805.1 Carlito syrichta
AAGCTTTCCTGTGGTGTTGCCAACTAACCCTGAGGCCAGCTGCATCCCCATGACCCAGGACCAAGCACAGAGACTGGCACTAAGGCAGTGTGAAAGGACTTGTCCCTGCACTTAGACTCTGCAAATGATCTCTGTGTACCGGGCTCTAGCAGTTTGTCAGCAACTTACTTGTCAAGCGAGCCTCCAGCTGCTTCAGTGAAAAGTGTGATTGTATCCATTTGGACTCATTCAGTTTCAAGCAATCAAATGACTAATCATGACCTAAGCAGAAAAGTGACTCCATTGTCCCATACACAAAGCCTAAATTTGTGCAGATCAGAGTTTGGTGCAGGGGCTCCAGAGTGTCACCACTGCTCAGACCTATTCTATGCTCCTTCTCTGTGATCCTTAGCTTGTTGGTGTTGCCTTCTGGTTTCAAGGTGGCTGCTGCAGCTCCCCAAAATCACATCCTAACACAAACACATTCAAGTGGGGAGAAAGGCCAGCAGAAGGAAAAGGATTCCTCTATATCTGATAGGGCACTTCCTCCCGGGAATCCCTCAGCAAACCTTGGCCCCAGGCCTGGACACATCCCGGTCTGTGGCAGTCCTTAGCTGCGCCTGTAACCCCTTCTTCTGGAAATGTGGGAAGTGATATTTTCCTCACTCATTTGAGTCTGGGTGTGATCATGCAATATTTGAAGCAGTAACATGTGAGCACAGGAGCACATATCAAATCCAAGAGCAGCCTTTAAGGCTGGTGTCCCACCAGCAACTTCCTTTGCTCTGCACTGACTACCCAGATGCTTGAGTTGAGTGAAGAACTCTCATCATCCTGGGACCCCTGGCTTGGAGAGTGAGGAGAAAAAGTGCGCACTCTCACTAATTATCAGAGAAATACAAATTAAAATCACATTGAGATACCACTTAACCCCAGTAAGAATGATCATCATTAATAAAACAAGCAACAATAAGTGCTGGCTAGGATGAGGAAAAAAGGAACGCTTCTACATTGCTGGTGGGAATGCAAACTACTAAAATTTCTTTGGAAGACAATGTGACAATTTCTAAAAGAACTAGAAATTGACTTTCCACATGACCCAGCAATCCTCCTACTGAGACTATACGTGGAGGAACTCAAACCATTCTACCAAAAAGATACCTGCACAGGCTTGTTTGTTGCAGCTCTATCCACAGTAACAAAAATATGAAACCAGTCATGCTGCCCATTGAAGCTGGACTGGTTTAAAAAAATGTGGTGTGTATACAAAATGGAATATTATGTAGCCATAAAAGACAAACATATGGACTTCACAGCAACTTGGATGGATTTAGGGTCTATCAGACTCAGTGATTTATCACAGAAACAAAGAACAGAGCACTAAATGTTCTCACTCATAAGTGGACCTTGAACTATCATCATAATACTATAAGAAAGGGATTGGCAATAGTGGGAAACTGCCAGGAAGGGGGCATGGGATTGGCAGTTGAGGGAAACTGCTAGGGGAGAGAGGGCACACCTCATCAACAAGGATACCTGCATAATGAATATTTATATACCTAACCCTGAATTGTACTCCTCATCTTTCAAATAAAATAATACAATAAAATAAGACTCCACGTGTAAGGGTGATCACATATCTCTGGTTTTTTCACTTAACAGTTTCACTGAACATAACTGCAAGTTCATCCCTATTGTTACCAATGGCAGCATTTCACTCTTGTGTATGGAGAAATAATACTCTGTTGTATATATCTGCCCCATTTTTTTATCCACTCATGGATTGATGAATTCTTTTGTTGATCCCACAGCTTGACTCCTGTGATTAGTGCTACAGGGGATATAGGATTGCAGAAATCTTCAACATGTTGATCACATTTCCTACAAAAATACACCCAGCAGTGAGGTGCCAGGTCACACAGTAGGTCTATTTATGGTTTTTTGAAGAAACTTCTACAGTAATCCACAATGGCTGTACTAATTAACGTTCCCAACCACAGTGTGCAAGGGTTCCCTTTCTCCACACCCTCAGCAGCA
>NW_007252145.1:4957-6874 GCF_000164805.1 Carlito syrichta
TATGACATGGATGTTTCAATTTGGAAAGACAAAGTGTGTGTGTGTGTGTGTGTGTGTGTGTGCGCGCGCGCGCACGTGCACCACACTTGTATGGAGTGTAAATCACTTAGTTGAAAATAGATTTGGAAGTTTCATATATAAATAAATGCAATCATGCATAGATTTGAAAAATAAATAATTATCTTCACCTTATCCTGAAGCTTTGCTACATTTGTTTGAGTAGGCTGTGCCTATAGTCGGGACCAGTTTCATTGAAATAAACCAACCGTTCCCTCAAGACCAGCTATCCTAACCTGGGCTGACCCCCCAAGATCCCCTGCTTGCACTATGTCCAATCCAGAACACTCATTCATTGCAAGCAGGTTTTGTCATTTCTTTATTTTCTTTCAGAATTATTCCATTGATGATAAGAAAATGTATTTTTGAGACTAAATTAGAAAAGAGAGAGAGAATTCCCAAAGAACTGTTCTTTAGGCCAATTCTGCCACTTTGCACAAATGTGGTATTCTATATTTTTGTTTGTGTGTTTGTTTCATTTTGCTTTTTTTCAGCTTAAGATGCAGAAATGTGCCATGAGACCATTACCATTCTTGTAGAATCTGGTAAAAACTTGGGGGTAAAACAGACCGTGTGGGTGTTAAAATTTTCCAGGTGATCTTTTCAGTCATGTGGTTTTACACATTCAAATGTGAACTCTATTTTTGAATCTGAACATGACAGAATGGAGGCCCTGTGCGGTGTGAACAGCACAAGGGGAAAGATGCCTGGGTGGGAGGGCCAGGACTCATGTTTCACAGCGGGAACTCCGATCATCAGTGGAATATACTGGATGATTCATCCTTCATTTACTATCTTAAAACTGTTCATCTTTTCCCCAAGGCCATTAACTGTGAAAAAAATGTGGCCTCTGATTTATACTTTATGTTGCTGAGAATTTAGACTTTGGTGGTTTTCCAAAAAAACATTGGGAAATAGTTTTGGCAAACATCTTGTCAAAATGAGAATTTCTAAGTGAGATTTGAGGGTCACCACTTCTAAAAGTTCGGTTTTTATTATTATTTGGAGGGATGTTTACTCTCTGTTGGAAGGAGAGGCTGATGGAGAAGAGACAAGATGGAAATCTGAGAGCAAGAGAGTGCCGGGAGGGTGACAGGGTGGGGGGCTGCATGGGTGGGAGCCACTCTCACCCTTGACACCTGTCTTGGGAGGAGAGGATGTGGCATGGCAACTGATGCCAGGTGCAGGATGTCAATTGGGCATCTCTTCCCCTTCAATTATCCAGTGGTTGATTTTTAAAAAGTTTAAAATTTGACACAATTCCTAAGTGAGTCATCACAAGTTTGCACAGAGTTCCATTTTTGAGCTGCTGCCTCACCTGCCCCATGGGAACGAAATAGACTGAACACTCAGGGAAGCTTGTCAGCTCCCCCAGCAACCAGGAACCCATCTTTGATGCCAGTGGAGCAACCCAAGGATGAAGGGACCCATGGGAGGGAGCGACACCCTCCCTCCCCCGTGCCCATTTTTCAGTCTGTCAGCTTCCACCACTGTGTTTTTTGTGTTTGATTGTTGTGTAGTCTTTATTATTTCACGAGGTGGGTGTTACACCATTCCAGGGTCTGGGATGTTTCTCTGTTGGATGCAGAGTTCCCATGGGACCTAGCATCTTGATGAACTGTATTCAGCCAGGAGAGGAGCAGAGGGGCTGGAAGGGACACACACATGAGGCCAGTGGTGAATTCACTGACTCAGCTAAGAAGGAGAGTGAGTAGTACCCTTGATGGCTGAAAGAGTGAGTGCTGCGTGTGGCCACTTCACTCCCAAGGGTCCTGCTGATGTTCTGAATTACATACAGATAGACTAAAATAGTTTACTGATTTTTTTTTCCTTCTGGTACAAATAATTTGAACACAATTT
>NW_007252146.1:0-2943 GCF_000164805.1 Carlito syrichta
AGATTCAAAACCAAGACAAGGAGCATCACGGACAGAAAACACCCGCCGGTCCTCGTGTGTGCCAGCGTCTGTCGATTCGCGCGTCGGGCTGTTTTCTCCAGGGTGGGTGGGGAGTTGGGAAGAGGCACGAGGGGACACTTTCGATTCCCTTTTTTCTTTACACGATCCATATGTTCTCTGTACTATTTTACGGTCCATTCTATTCTTGAAAAGTATCACGACCACGCTCGTAACAGAAAACCGAAACAAGGGGTTGACGATCGCATCTAAACAAAACAAGAAAAGATATCATTTCCTTTTCATGACTGTATGTCAATAAAAAATACTCACTTTCTACTTAGGAGATACACTTTAAGCTGGGAAGTATTCCTAATCGTGCCCGCCTCGGTGCAATTATATGACACATCGTGATCGTTCAAACTCCTTTCTGACCCGGAATGGCGTCTGATTTACTAAACACGTAAAGCTTTCGTTATTGTTAACGAGCACCGAAAAAAGAAATCGGCGGGACTATGCTTCGCAAGGAGTCTGCGGTAGGTAGAAACCGTGTACACTCAAGGGAGCAGGCAGAAGATAGGTCTTTCAACTGAAGCAGCCCAAGAGCAGGCCGGGGTCTGGCCAGCTGGAGACAGACATGAACTCGGCAGAGCCCAGGGAACCCAGAGACCAGACCGGAAGAAAGGCAACTCGACGGACTAAGCCTTTTTCCCGATGTGCGCTTCATGCGATACGGGTGAGAGACGGATCCCTAGAAGCTGCACGTCACGGGTCGACAAGGACAGACCACCTTTTACTCAGTCTCCCGGTTCTGTGGACTCAGAAGACGGTGAGTCGAGTTACCAAGGGAAGAACGTCTGCCCAAGACCATGAGAGCACGCTTCGAGGCCTCTTATTATTATTATTATTATTATTATTATTATTTTGGAGTCGGAGTCGCACTCCGTCGCCCAGACCGGAGTGCGGTGGCCGCTCCCGGCCACCGCAGCCTCGAGCTGCGGGGCTCCGGCGATCCTTCCGCCTCAGCCTCCCGAGGAGCCGGAACTACAGGCGCGCGCTCACACGCCCGGCTGATTTTTTGGTTTATCGTAGACATGAGGTCTCGCCGCCCGGGCGGGGCTCCGGCCCGCGGGCTCAGGCCATCCACTCACCTCAGCCTCCCAGAGGCGCGGGATGACAGGCTGAGCCACCGAGCCCGGCTCGAGGCCTCTCTGATAAGAAACCACTCTCTTCTCTTCCCGGAAGAACTGCTCTCTTGAACAGCGGAGAGAGTTGTCTCAGATAGCCACACCGGGACATATTTTTTGAATTATTTAGAAGGAGTCATTTCACGCCACACTTCAAGGCAAGTGCGGAGCAAAAGAGGACGGGCTGACCGGTTAGAGAAAAATACATCGGTTAAAGGGGAGACGAGAGGAGATGGTATTCAAAGAGAAACCAGCACCCGTCTGTTTCTGTGGGCCCATTGTACACCCCTCGCCGGGATCTGGTGGTCACGTAGCACGCAGAGCCTAGAGAAAGCAGAGGTTGGTGGTCACGTGGCCTCGAAGAAGCGGTCCGGGGATGATGATGATGATGATATGGCCTTGAGATGCAATTCTTGAGAAAACAAGTGTCAGCCCTCAAACTGCTAGTCACGAGATGTCGTTGAGCACAGAACCCGAGGATGCGACCTTGAGAAAGCAGATATAGGCAGCAAAAGCGGCAAGTGACGGGGTGCTGTCGAGGGAGAGCGGTCAGCTTCACGGGACACCGGAGGCTGACATCCCGTCCGCGAGGTTCACGTAGTGAATTATTGTAACAGGGGCCCTCCCACCTCTTCCCCCGGGGAAGCCTGTCACTCACCTTAGGGGACACCCGGAGGTCGCCTCCATCGGCTGCCTGGCGATGTCTCGGTGTCTCACATCAAGGCTCAGGTGGAATCTGCCGCATGTGTTTCCATCCCGGGCGCCCACATCGCGGGACTCTGTGAAGCAGCCCTGAAGCGCAAGCTGGACTTCAAGTCTGTGACTCACCCTCCCTCAGCTGATTTGGGGATAGGGCCGGTGATGAAACACGCACTCACAAGCACACATCACCTTCTCACACACGCGCATATCCCCAGAACAATGAATTTTGTAGTAGAACATAAATGCCGTATCTTGGGAAATATTTTCACTTCACAATTTGAAACGATAACTCGTTCAATCTTCAATGATTAACCCTTAGGTTAAATGTGCAGCTTTTTTTCCTCACAACATCGAAAATTCTAGGCCACCCAATCTTTAGTAGGATTTGGGAATCATGAGAGCTGTGAAGAAGAGCGTACAATACTCGGAAAAACAAAATAAAATACACCAGAACGAAACAGAAACGCCTCACACCAGAAAAACAGGGACAATCACAGCAGGCCTGAAGAGAGTCTGTGGGCTCCTCGGGAAGGCAATGAATATATCATACTCACCTGTCCTACGATTATAGTACATTTCTCATTTCCATGATTATTATGAGAAAACAACTCATCTTTTGGGAGGATACTTAATACTTTAAGACTAAAGTATAACATAAAATACACTATACAGTTCTTAAACACACAGTTAAAATTTTTTTAATAGCTTCAGGGTGTCCACATGATTTTTGCTCACGTGGATACGTTCTGTTAGTGTAAAAAAGGCTGGTCTTTAAGTGTACCCTCCAGCACACCTGTGTGCACTTTACCTGGTAGGTAACTTTTCATTCCTATGCACCCTCCAGCTTTTGAGTCTTCAACATCCACTATGACCTTCTATCTGCCTTTGCGATGTCTTGCTGTAACTCCCACTTATTGGCCGGGTGCAGTGGCTCATGCCCGTCACCCCAGAACTTTGGGAGACAGAGGCAAGAAGATCGCCTGAGTCCAGGGGTTCAAGACTGGCCCGGGCAACTTGGCAAGACCTCATCCCTACATAAATCAAAAAAATCAGCCAG
>NW_007252146.1:2963-9067 GCF_000164805.1 Carlito syrichta
ATGAAGTCCCTTTTTGGGGTCATCAGTTGATGGCCAGCAAGCCAAAGGGCAGGACCAGAATACGTGACTTCAGGTCCCCGTAGAAAGTCCCACATGGGCCCCGGGGACCAGTGACATGGCCTGATCTTCTCTCGTCTCGTCGATGCCCAGCTAGGGCGGAGGAAGCAGGGCTAGCCGGGTGGAAGAATGACTCGAGGAAAGAATCTGTGGAGAGCAGAGTCCCAGAAGAATCTCCCGTGTGGAACCCGATCGCTCTCAGGCTCCCCAGAGGGAAGGAAGAGGAGGAGGAGGAGGAGAAGCAGCCGGCAGAACCTGGGAAGCAGGGGTGCTGTTCTCAAAGGGAATGTTTACAAGACATTCAACTTTACACAGCAGTGAATCTTCCTTTGCTAAGCTACAGTCTGGTCACGTCTCTCTGAGCGATTGTAGCCATGTTTCCTAATTTTGACCTCCTCTCCTACATCGGGGAGGTGAATCTCCTCTCTCTTCTCTCTAATTTACTTTCTAAAAAACTATATCATGCTATCTAACTTCTGTACAATTCTTTGCATCTTTCAAGAGTCACTGGATTGCGCACCACAACACCGGTGGGTCTGATCTAACATTTTAAAGTCCCCTACCAGGATTCTCAAACCTAACATTTTTAGTGGTCCCACTGAGATTCTGGCATCTAACATACATATTGTATCCACTTGTGAGGAAAGTGACTCCATTTTTCAGAAATCAAAGTGGAAATTTAGAAAATAATGCAAACTCTTCAAACCCAGAAACGCTTTATGTTTTCAAAGAGTTCCGCGAAGTCCCATGTCCAGTCGTTTATATCAGTTTTCAGAAGTCCACTTACCAGACACCCTTGGGTGTGTCTTCAGTTCTACCCTTGACTAGTCACGATGCATGACATTTTCCACCAAACCGTATCTGCTGTTCACCCTGCCTACTTAATAAATACCTGCCCTGTCCCAGAATGTAATACGATAGCTGTAACTGTAGAGAAGGTTTGCCTGGGCTCCCTGCTTCAGAATGACTTCTTAGACTCCCAAAGGAATGCCACCATCTAATTTACATTCCATTTCGGTCCTTGAAACAACACCACAAAGGGGCATCAATCCGCTTGTCATTCCTACTCGGTCCTGAGAGCAACACCACAAAAGGGCGTCAGCACGCCAGTCATTCCTACTCGGTTCTATTCCAACAGAAGCTGCACTGACACTGGGTCCTGTCCGGTGCCGAAGGCATCATTTACATGCTTCTGTATCATAGTTTTTCTTTGGAGTAGGAGTCTCACTCTGTCATCCAGACTGCATTGTAGTGGCACGCTCCAGGTCACCGCAGCCTCGACCTGCTGGGCTCCGGCGATTCTTCCACCTCAGTCTTCCAAGTAGCTGGAATTACAGGCGTGAGCCACCACAGCAGGCTAATTTTTGATTTATTGTAGAGATGAAGTTTTACCAAGTGTCGGGGTGGGTCTCGAACCCGTGGGCTCAGGCGATCCACTCGCCTCGGCCTCCCAAAATGCTGGGATCACGGTCTCAGTCACCGAGCCCGTCCTACCAAAAAAAATTTCTTTTGCATATAATTTAAAAAACGGATCTGTCTTTATAATTTTATGCTATTAAACAGACCACTCAATATCATTATTTTCTTTTATTTTTGGAGACAGAGTCACCCTCTGTCATGCAGGCTGGAGTGCAATGGAACGATCGGAGCTCACCACAGCATCCATCTCCTAGTCACAGATACTCCTTCCCCCTTAGCCTCTCAAGCGGCTGGGACCATGGCGTGTTCCACCCATAACTGCCCGATTTTTTAAATTTTTTGTGGTGTTGAGATCTGTGTATTTTAACCAACCTGATCTCCTGAGCTTAAGTGATCCTACTGCCTCAGCCTCCTAAAGTGCTGGTATGACAGGCACAATCTCTCCGTGTCTGGCCTTCATTTCCATGAATTTAAGAGGTGTAAATAGTCTGTGTTCTGTGCTTCAGTCGTACCTACCAACTCCACGTGTGCCCATGGTACCCAACAGGTAATTTTTTATCCCTCTACCCTTTCTGTTCTCCCTTTCTGAGTCTCCAGCGTTCCTTATAACATTTTCTGTGTCTTGGGGATTTTTTTTTTTTTTTGGGAACCGAGTTTTACCGCTTGAGAGGATTCTTCATTTAGCTCCCATGTATAAGTGAGAGCATGTGATGTTGGTTTTTCCGTTCCCGAGTTAGTTCACTTGGGATGATGGGCTCCAAGTTCATCCCAGTTGTTGCCAGTGACACTGCTTTATTCTTTTTGATAGCTGAATAGTATTCCACGACATCTATATAACACATCCGTACTATCCGTCGATCGGCTTCTGGACATTTAGGTGATTCTACATCTGTGCGATTGTGAAATGTGTAGCAATTAACATGTGAGCGCAGGTTTCAAAAATAACACTTTTGCAGAAAGAGCCAACATCATTAAAAGTCAGGAAATGTCTGACTTTTGACAATAGGGAGTTAATTCTAAGATAGTGGTTCTCCTTCCCTAAAAATCTTTTTATTAGAAAGTCTTTGGTTATTTGGGCTCTTTTTTGCTTTAAGGTAAATTTCAGAACTGTTTTTTCTAACTCTGTAAAAAGTGGAACTCG
Organism: Carlito syrichta; assembly: GCF_000164805.1. Classification (NCBI taxonomy): domain Eukaryota; kingdom Metazoa; phylum Chordata; class Mammalia; order Primates; family Tarsiidae; genus Carlito; species Carlito syrichta. The sequence continues at coordinate 5,581 of NW_007252146.1, forward strand.
TGGGTTGATAGAAATTGCATTGAATCTTCAGATCGCTTTAGGCAGTACAAACATTTCGGTGATGTCGATTCTTCCGATTCATGAACTTGGGAGGTCTTCAATTTGTCTGTATCTCTTTCATTTTTTTCAACAACATTTTGTATTTCTCTCTGTAGACATGCATCATCTCCTTATATAAAATTATTTCAAGTTGTGTGTGTGTGCGTCTTTGTTGTAAAAGGGAGCGTGTTCTTTTTTGGATTCAGTTGGAGTATCACTCAGTCGCCCAGACTGGAGTGCAGAGGCACGCTCCCCGCCACCGCAACCTCGACCTGCTGGGCTCTGGCGAGCCTTCGGCCTCAGCCTTCCAAGTAGCTGGAACTACGAGCACGCACTACCACGCCCGGCTAAGTCTTCGATGTATTGTAGAGATGAGATCTCCCCGAGTTGCCCAGGCAGGTCTCGAACCCGCGGGCTCGGGTAATCCACTCACCTACACCTCCCAAAGCGTGGGATTACAGGCTGAACCACCGAGCCCAGCTGGGATTGTGTTCTCGATTTGGATCCGAGCTCGAACGCTGTTGGCATATAGACATGCTATTAATTTTTGAACATCGATTTTGTATCCTGGGAGTCCACCGAGGTCTCATATTAAGTCTAGGAGTAATTTAGGGATGTCCTTACAGTTCTCTAAATATAGAAACAACCGTATCTCTGTGAAGAGACATAATTTGACTTTCTTTTTTTTTTTTTTACCTGGATACATCTTATCTATCTCTATTGCCTGATTACTCTGACCAGGACTTCCAGAACAATGCTAAATAGAAGGGGTGAGAGTGTACCTCCGTGTCTAATTCTAGTTTTAGAAGATACGCTTTCCTAGTAGATACACAGGTTAATACAACAGAACAGAGAGCCCAGAAATAAAGCTGCTCACCTACAACCAATACCCATCGATCTTGGTAAAGTGGACAGAAATAATCACCGATGAAAGGACACTCTCTATTATGCATAGTTCTGGGAGAATCGGCTGAGCATACGCAGAAGGAAGAAGCCAAGCACTCATCTGTCACCACCTGCAAGAAGGAGCTGTAGGTGCGTTTAAGATGGAAATGTAATACCTCAAACAACACACATGTAGAAGAAAACCCATGAGACACATGCAAGATATGGCCTAAGCAACACATTATTCTGAGTCTGCAAAAGCAAACGTAACAAACAAAAACGGACAAGTAGAACTTCATTAAGCTAAAATGCGTATGCATAGCAAAAACAAACATTCAACGGAGTACACAGACAATCCACCAAACGGGAGAAAATATTTGCAAACCATGCATCCGACAAAGCCATAATATTCTGAGTCAGTAAGAAACTTAAAAATCCCAAAAAGAAAAAAATCAACCTCATTAAAAAAGTGAGCTAAGAACATCGACAGACATTTTACAATATGAAACAAGCAGCTAGCAAACAAATGAAAAGAATATTTAACATCGATAATCATCAGAGAAATGCAGACCAGATTCCCAATGAGATATCATCTCTCACCAGTAAGACGGCTATTGTCAATAAGTCAAAAAATGTCAGATGTTGATGAGGTTGTGCAGAAAAGTATCACTCACACACTGTTGGTCAGAACGAAAGCTAGTTCAGTCCTTTGCAAAGCAGTTTTGGAGTTTGCTGAAAGATTTAAAAACAGATTCACCACGCAACCCAGCAATCCCAATACTGGGCATACATCCAATGAAACGTAAATCCTTTCACCAAAAGATACCTGCCACACAAACGTATGTGGTGGCAGTATTCACAGTAGAAAACACATGAAATCAATCTAGGTGCTCATCAGCAACGGATCGCATCAGAGAAAACATAACACAAAGACACCATGGAATGCTACACAGCCATAAAGAATCAAGTCACGTCTCTCGCAACAACGTGGATGCAGCCGGATGCCGCAATCCTAAGCAAGTTAATGCAGAAGAAAACCAAATACCACATTCTCTCACTTATATGAGAGAGCTAAACACTATGTACCTATGGACATAAAGATGAGATAAAGGCCGAGTGCCGTGGCTCAGCCTGTCATCCCTGCACTTTTGGAGGCCTAGGACAGAGGAGTGCCTGAGCCCAGGAGGTCAAGATCACTCGGTGAAACATCGTCTCTACAATAAATCAAAAATAAACCAGGCATGGTAGCACATGCCTGGAGTTCTAGGTACTTGGAAGGCTGAGGTGGAAGGATTGCCCGAGTCTAGGTTACAGAGTGAGACTCCAACACACACACAAAGAATGAGACAACACTGGTCATCTGAAGGGGGAGATCGAAAGGGGGTAAGGGAGCCCGGCTCGGTGGCTCAGCCTGTAATCCCGCGCCTTTGGGAAGCTGAGGTGAGTGGGTTGCCTGAGCCCGCAGGTTCGAGACCGGCCCGGGCAGGCGAGACCTCATCTCTACAATAAAATCAAAAAATTAGCCCGGTGTTTTAGCGCATGCCTGTAATTCCGGCCACTAGGAAGGCTGAGGCGGAAGGATCGCCAGACCCCAGCAGGTCGAGGTTGCGGTGGCCGGGAGCGGCCACTGCACTCCAGTCTGGGCGACAGAGTGAGACTCTAACTCAAAAAAAAAAAAAAAAAGAAAAAGAAAAAGAAAGGGGGTAAGGATTAAACAACTATTCCTAGGATAACACGTTAACTACTTGGGTAAGAAATTCAACAGAAGCCTAAACTTCACCGAGTGACAAACTTGAAATTAAAAAGAAGCATATATATATATATATATATATATATCCACACAGCACCCATAAAACATGCGGGATCAAAGACAGAGGAACCAGAGACATATTCAACAGGAAACTAGCGAAGTGCAGGGCCATTCTTGATATTTTCCTAAAGTGCAAATGAAATGAGATAACATACGTATAAAAAGTATCAAAATTATCTAACTGGAAAATTTTCTCTAAAAAGTATCTTAAAATCAATGACGGACATGGTGGTTCAACCAAAAAAAATTATCTTAAAATCAGAGATAAACAAAAATTGTATTTAATAACTTGATTTAATTTTTCTCTTTACTTGAGGGGCTAGGCTCTTCATTGCTGAAAATCGTGTATGATTCAGTGTTAGATATTTGCTGTTTAAATTTGCATTACACTTCTTTCTTAGATAATATACTTTGATGTTCATAGGAGTGCTCTATTCGAGTTGTCGTCATTCTCACCTAGGAACCCAGGTTGCCCTGGTAGCCACTAGAGAATTGCAGGTTCCTTGGTGGGCAGGGAGGGAACGAGCGTGGCAAAACTAACAGTGGTCTTAGTCTCCACCGGAAAGCGATGTCGGTCACTGGCCAGAACAAGTCACCCGAGCATGTCTGACTGCCAGAGGGAAGGAGTGGTGGTGGGACACGAGGGGAGGATGCTCATTTAAATCTTAATGAACAGCAATACGGGATACCACAAAGGCCTCCGGTTCTTTCAGAATTCTTTCTCCTGTCTGTGAGACTAATCTTTCTACCAGG
>NW_007252147.1:0-1542 GCF_000164805.1 Carlito syrichta
TTTGCCCATTTTATAATGGGTGTTGTTTTCTCTTTCAGTACGCTTCAGTTCCTTGTAGATCAGGATGTAAGCCTTTGTCAGACCTAGAGTTGGCAAATACTTTTTCCCAGTCTGTAGGCTGTCTCCCTGCTCTCTTGATGGTTTCTTTGGCTTTGCAGAAGCTTGTCAGTTTAATAAGGTCCCATTTGTCTATCTTCTCTCTTAAGTCCTGTGGGTTTCGGGTTTTGTACAGGAATTGGATGCCAGTTCCGATTTCCATGAGAGTATTTCCTTCCTTTTCTAAGGTTCTTATGGTTTGAGGTTTTACATTTAGGTCTCTGATCCATTCAGAGTTAACCTTTGTGCATGGGGATAGATAGGGGTCCTGTTTCAATCTTCTGCATGTGGTCAGCCAATTTTCCCAGCACCATTTACTGAATAGGTTCTCCTCTCCCCATTGGTAGGTGGTGGGGGCTTTGTCGAAGATGAGTTGGTTGAGAAATTGAGGTTTTGCTTCTGGAATCTCAATTCTGTTCCATTGATCTATATGCCCGTTCCTGTACCAATACCAAGCTGTTTTGATGATTGTAGCTTTATAGTAAAGTTTGAAATCTGGTATTGTGATACCACCTGCTTTGTTTTTTTTGCTGAGGATTGTTCTGGCTATTCTTGGATGTTTGTGTTTCCATATGAATTCCTGTGTTGTTTTTTCTAGGTCTGAGAAGAATGTTGTTGGTAATTTAATGGGTATTGCATTGAATTTGTAGATTGCCTTAGGTAAGATGGACATCTTCACAATGTTGATTCTTCCGATCCATGAGCATGGGATATTTTTCCACTTGTTCATGTCGGCTTTGATTTCTTTGAGCAGTGTTTTGTAATTTTCATTGTAAAGGTCTTTCACGTCTCTGGTTAGGAAGATGCCAAGGTATTTCATTTTTTTTGTGGCTATTGTGAATGGAACTGTGTTTTTTATTTGGGTTTCTGTTTGTTTATTATTGGTGTAGAGAAATGCGATTGTCTTTTGTACATTTATTTTGTATCCTGAGACTTTGCCAAAGGCTTTTATCAAAGTAAGGAGACCTTTGACAGATTCTCTTGGGTTTTCAAGGTACACCATCATATCATCTGCATAGAGAGATAACTTGACTTCCTCTTTTCCTATTTGAATACCTCTGATTGCCTCCTCTTCTCTGATTGCTTTAGCCAGGACTTCCAATACTATGTTGAACAGGAGGGGAGAGAGTGGGCATCCTTGTCTAGTTCCAGTTTTCAGGGGAATTGGTTCCAATTTTTGTCCATTTAGGAGTATGCTGGCTGTGGGTTTCTCGTAGATGGCTTTTACTATTTTGAGGTATGTTCCCCGTATGCCTAGATGTTCAAGGGTTTTTATCAAGAAGGGGTGCTGGATTTTATCAAAAGCTTTTTCTGCATCTAGTGATATGATCATGTGGTTTTTGTTTTGACATCTGTTGATGTATTTAATTACATTTATGGTTTTACGAATATTGAACCAGCCTTGCATGCCAGGAATGAAGCCTACTTGGTCATGATGGATGATTG
>NW_007252147.1:2121-27196 GCF_000164805.1 Carlito syrichta
TTTGTCTTCTATGTCCTGGATTTGGGCTTTTATTTTGGTGATCTGGATTCTTCTGCTGAAATTAGGGTTTTTGTGGTCTTGCTTTTCCAGCTTCTTTAGGTGGCTTGTTAGGTTGTCAATTTCTGTTCCTTCCATTTTCCTCATGTGTGTTTGTAGGGATATAAATTCCCCTCTTATTACAGCTTTTAAGGCATCCCAGAGATTTTGGTAAGATGTTTCTTTATTTTCATTTGTTTCCAGGTATCTTTTGATCTCTATTTTGATGTCATCAGTCCCTGTCTTTTAATTTGTGCATGTAGACCACTAACATTCGACGTGATTATTGATAATACACCCATGAACTTGACAACCATGTTGGGTCAGTAACAGCCATATACACAATAGTGGTCCCATAAGATAATGGACCTGAAAAATTCCTGTCACTTAGTGACATTATCGTTGTCATAATGTTACAGTATAACACGGTACTAAATGTGTTTGAGGTGATTTTGCTATAAGACTACTTCATTGACTGTTGTATAAAAGTATAGTACAATTTGTATACTTAACCCCGAATTGTATTCCACATATTCAAACATAAAAAATTAAAAAAAGGATAATGCATACTATTATGTGCAGTACATAATACTTGACAATGATAAGAGATGATGATGATACTGTTTTATGTATTCACTATACTGTACTTTTTTTTAGTTTAGAGATGTGGAGTATAATTCAGAATTAGGTATACAAGTGGTCATCATACAGATAAAGTTTGGGCCTCTCGTTGGTCCCCACTTTGCCTGGTGTGAGATCAGGTACCCTTACTGATGTTATGTGCCCCTCCTTCCCCTGGCAGTGTCCTGCTACTACCAATCCCTTTCTTATTGTATTAGGGTAAATGTTCAGGGTCCGCTTATGAGTGAAATCATGTGGGACTCAGTTCTTTGTTTCTGGGATAAATCACTGTACCCTGTACTTCTTATTGTTATTTCAGCGTGTACTTCTACGATTAAAAAAAAAAATTAGCTGTAAAACAGCTACAGGTAGGTCCTTCAGGAGGTGTTCTAGAGGGAGCTATTGTTTTTTATTTTTGTTTTTTTGAATCAGAGTCTCACTCTGTCACCCAGGCTGGAGTGCAGTGGCACACTCATGGCCACCATGCTGGGCTCCGGCAAGCCTTCCGCCTCAGCCTTCCAAGTAGCCGGAACTACGGGCACGCTACCATACCTGGCTAATTTTTTGATTTATTGTAGAGAAGAGGTCTCACCAAGTTGCCAGAGCTGGTCTCGAACCCTTGGGCTCAGGCAATCCATTCACCTCCACCCTCCAAAGTGCTGGGATGACAGGCTGAGCCACACAGCCCGGCTGGAAGTTATTGTATCATAGGAGATGACAGTTCCAGGCATGTTATTGCCCCTAAAGACCTTCCAGTGGGACAGATGTGGAAGTGGAAGACAGTGATACCTACGATCTTGACCCTGTGTAGCCTAGGCTAACATGTGTTCTTGTGTCATAGCATTTTCAAGAGTTGAAAAAGTAAAAAATAAAATAAAAAGTATAATAATAGAAAAACTTAGAGAATAAGGAAAAATATAAAGAAAAAATATTTTTGGGCCGGGCTCGGTGGCTCAGCCTGTAATCCCAGCCCTATGGGAGGCCGAGGTGAGTGGATTGCCTGAGCCTGTGCGTCTGAGACCCGCCCAGGCAACTTGGCGAGACCTCATCTCTACAATAAATCCAAACAAAAATTAGCCGGGCATGGTAGCACGTACCTGTAGTTCCAGCTATTTGGAAGGCTGAGAAGGAAGGATCGCCGGAGCCCAGCAGGTCAAGGCTGTGGTGGCCAGGAATGTGCCACTGCACTCCAGTCTGGGTGACAGAGTGAGACTCTGACTCAAAAAAAAAAAAAAGAAAAAATATTTTTGTACAGGTGTACAATGTGTTTATGTTTTGTTATTACAAAAGAGTTAAAAAGCCTTTAAACATTTAGAACTTTTTGTTAAAAAAAAGTTATAATAAGCCAAAGTTCATTTATTACTGCAGAAAGAAGAAACACTGTATAATTTAGTGTTGCCTAGGTGTGAAGTGTTTTCCAAGTCTAAGGTAGCCTAAAGTCATGTCCTTAACCTTCATGTCACTCACCACTCACTCACTGACTCAATCAGAGTAGCTTCCAGCCCTGCAGGGTCCATTTATGGTAAGTGCCCTGTACACGTGCACTGTTTTTAATCTTTTATGCTCTATTTTTAGTGTAACTTTTTACAGGGTTAGATACACAAATACCACTGTGTTCCAGTTGGGCAGGTTTGTGGTCTAGGAGCAACAGGCTACAGCATGTAGCCTAGGTGTGTAGGAGGCTATGCCATCTAGGTTTGGGTAAGTACACTCTCATCTCATGATGAAATTGCTCAAGGATGTATTTCTCTGGGTGTATTCCCATCATTAAGATTGCATAACTATAGTTGGATTAATATTTACCATACTTGTTACTGTTTTCTATTTGTTTCCTTTGTTCTTTGTTCCTATTTTTGCCTTCCACTCTTTTTGTTGAGCTCTTTCTTCCTTCCATCCTTCCTTCTTCCTTCCTTCCTTTCGGTTGGAGTCTCACTCTGTTGCCCAGGCTGGAGTGCAGTGGCACACTCATGGTCCCTGCAACCTTGATTTGCTGGGCTCAGGTGATGCTTCTGCCTCAGCCTTCCAAGATGCTGGGACTACAGGCATGCACCACCACGCCTGGGCAATTTTTTTGATTTATTGTAGACACAGGGTCTGGCCAAGTTGCCCAGGCTGGTCTCAAACTCCTGGGCTCAGGCAATCCTCTTGCTTCTGCCTCCCAAAATGCTGGGATTACAGCACCCAGCCTGCTTTTTACTTTTTCTGCCCCTTGAAGCTTTAACTGAGCATTTTCTATTCCATTTTTCTACTTTCTTATGATATCAGCTGAAATGCTTTTTTGTTTTTGTTTGTTTTACATTTTTAGTAGTCGCCCAAGAATTAGTAATACATATTTAAAATTACTCCAAGCCTACTTTCTAATAACACTATACTGCTTCATGGGCAGTATAAGTACCTTATTAAAACAAAAAAAATTCTAATTCCTCCCACCTTTCTTTGTATAATTGCTGTCATTCATTCCATTTAGACATAAGTATACATAAGTACATATATTATATACATACTTTATATGTATATATACTTATATATATTCTATATAATCAAATACATTTTGCTATTATAATTGTGAACAAACTATTATCTATTAAATCAATTAAGAATACGAAAAATAAATTTTTATTTTACCTTCACTCATTCTTTCTTTGATGTTTTCCTTTCTTTATAGAGATCTGAGTTTTGGACATATGTTATTTTCCTTTTTCCTAAGGAACTTTTGCTTTTTGAGTTGAAGTCTCACTCTATCACTCAGGCTGGAGTGCAGCGGCATGTTCACAGCCACTGCAGCCTCGACTTGCTGGGCTCAGTTGATCCTCCTGCCTCAGTCTTCCAAGTAGTTGGAACTACATGTGTGCGCTACCATGCCCGGTTAATTTTTTAATTTATTGTAGAGACGAGGTCTCGCCAATTTGCCCAGGCTGGTCTTGAACCTCTGGACTCAGGCAATCCTCTCGTCTCGGTCTCCCAAAGTGCAGGGATTATAGGCTTGAGCCACCGTACCCGGCAAGGAACTTCTCTTAGCATTTCTTACAAGGCAGATCTACTGGCAACAAATTAATCTCAATTTTTTATTTGTCTAAGAAACTATTTCTCCACTTTTGAAAGATAATTTCACAGGTACAAAATTCTAGGGGTGGATCTTTGTTCTCAATATTTCAAATATTTTATTCTATTCTCTTCCTGCTTGCATGGTTTCTGAAGAGAAGTTGGATATAATTCTTTGTGTGTGTGTGTGTTGGAGTCTCACTCTGTCACCAAGACTGGAGTGCAGTGGCCACTCCCGGCCACCGCAGCCTTGACCCGCTGGGCTCCGGAGATCCTTCTGCCTCAGCCTTCCAAGTAGCTGGAACTACAGGCGCACGCTACCACGCCTGTCTAATTTTTGATTTATTGTAGAGATGAGGTCTCGCCAAGTTGCCCAGGTGAGTCTCGAACCCGTGGGCTCAGGCAATCCACTCACCTCAGCCTCCCAAGGTGTGGGATTACATGCTGAGCCACCGAGCCCGGCTTGGATATAATTATCTCTGTTCCTCTATAGGATTTTTTCTTTATCTTTGATTTTCTGTATTGTGAAAATGTTATGTCTAGGAGTAGTTTTTCTGGCATTTATCTGTTTGGTTCTCAGAGCATCCTGGATTTGTAGTTTGGTGTCTAACATTAACTTAGGGGAAATTCTTGGTCATTATTATTTCAAATATTTCTTCTGTTCCTTTCTTTCTTCTTCTAGTATTCCCATATGACTGTGTTTGTTATAATCATAAACAAAGATAGAACATATAGCAAAAGTTTAATATACCTTTTGTGGTTGTCCCATAGTACTTAGATAGTCTGTTATTTTTTTTTAAGTCTTTTTTTCCTCTTTGCTTGGTCAGTTTGGGAAATTTCTGTTAAAATATCCTTAAGTTCATGGATTCTTTCCTCAGCCATGTCCAGTGTTCTAATAAACCCATGAAAGATAGCCTGAGTGGTGATTTTATGGGTATTGACTTTATATTAAATAAAGTTGTACATTTTTATTTTATGTACCTTTTGATATCTGTGATTTACTTTAAAACTCAAAAGTGTCTGAGAAATTTAATCACTGTGGAATGTGAATGATTTCCCTCAAAAAATAGTTGAGAGACAAGTGTATTAGTTCAAATGCAGAAGTTGATAAATGCTAATCAACATCAATAAAAAATAAATAAAGAAGGAGAAAAAAAAAACCCATGAAAGATATTATTCAGTCGGGCTCGGTGGCTCAGCCTGTAATCTCGAGCCTTTGGGAGGCTGAGGTGAGTGAACTGCCTGAGCCCACGGGTTCGAGACCCGCCTGGGCAGTGAGATCTCATCTCTACAATAAATCAAAACATCAGCCGGGCGTGGTAGTGCGTGCCTGTAATTCCGGCTACTCGGAAGGCTGAGGCGGAAGGATCGCTGGAGCCCAGCGGGTTGAGGCTGCGGTGGCTGGGAGCAGCCACTGCACTCTGGTCTGGGTGACAGAGTGAGACTCCAACACACACACACAAAAGAAAGATATTATTCATTTTTGTTACTGTGTTTTTGATCTCTAGCATTTGTTTTTGGTTCTTTCTTAGAACTTCCATCCTTTGTGCCTTCGTCCATTCGTTATTGCCTGCTGCTTACTTTATTCACTAGAGCCTTCAGCATATTAATCACAGTTGTTTTAAATTCCTGGCTAATCATCATCATATCCCTGCTATATCTGAGTCTGGTTCTGATGCTTGCTCAGACTGCATTTTTTTACCTTTTAGTACGTCTTGTAATTGTTCTTGGTGCTTATCATAATGCGCTGGGTAAAAGCAACTGCTGCCAAAATGCCTTTGGTAATGCGGTGTAGAGTTGTGGGGAGAGGGGAAGCAGTCTAGAGTCCTACAAGGAGGTCTCAGTCTTTCAGTGACCCTGTACAAATGGATTGTGAAATTCACATGTCCCTTAAATGGGACAAGATGGCTAGATTGAGCTGGAGTTGGGTATTTCCCTTTTCCCAGGTAAGTTAAGCTTTGAGAAAACTCTAGGAGGTTAAGCTCTAGCAAAATAGTCTTTCCTGAGGACAAAACTTGTTAGAACAGAATGTTAAATAGTTCCTTTTTCCCTCCTTCTGACAGAAGCATGAGGTGAATTTTCTCCAATATTCACGGTGGGGGCCTGGTAGAGCTCTTGAAGGTAAAACTCACAAGTGGTGGGAGGTGGGGAGGGTTGATGTCTAGGTCCCCTGGAGTTTTTAGGAGTTGTCCACACTGGCTGGGAGTGGTGGCTCGAGCCTGTGATCCCAGCACTTTGGGAGGCCGAGGTGAGGAGATTGCCTGAGCCCACGGGTTCGAGAACAGTTTGGGCAACTTGGCAAGACCTCATCTCTACAATAAATCAAAAAGTTAGCCAGTGTGGTAGCGCATGCCTGTAGTTCTGCCTACTTGAAAGACTGAGGCAGAAGGATCGCCGGAGCCCAGCAAGTGGATGCTGGAGTGGCCATGAGTGTGCCACTGCCCTTCAGCCTGAGCGACGGAGTGAGACTCCAACTCAAAAAAAAAAAAAAAAAGAGCTGTCCATACTGAGCCTCCAGCAATTCATCAATTACAGTTCAGGCTTTCCTACATGAGCATGGTTCCCTGCTGCCCGTGGCCTTCTGCTCTAATATGTTGTGATTCTCTGTATTCACTTGTTGGGCTCTCCAATTTGGTGGACGGCTGTTTGCCCTGTGACCTCACTTCTCTTACAGATCTAAGAATTGTTGATTTTTCAGCTTTTTACCTCTAGTTAGGGCAGAGTGACAACTCTGAAGCTTCTTTATATGCCAGACTGGAAACTGGAAGTTGGTGAGCTGCTTCTTAAAAGTATCGATTTTTAGGCCTCACGCCAGACCTACTGACTTAGTCTCAGGGCGTATGGCCCAGGATCTTTGTCATAAGAAATCTTCGGCCGGGCTCGGTGGCTCTGTCTGTAATCCCAGCACTTTGGGAGGCCGAGGCGAGTGGATTGCCTGGGCCTGCATGTTCGAGACCCACCCGGGCAACTTGGTGAGACCTCATCTCTACAATAAATAAAAAATTAGCCAGGTCTGGAACTAGCGCGCATCTGTAGTTCCAACTACTTGGAAGGTTGAGGTGGAAGGATTGCTGGAGCCCAGCAGGTGGAGGCTGCGGTGGCTGGGAGCGTGCCACCGCACTCCAGTCTGGGCGACTGAGTGACGCTACAACTCAAAAAAAAAAAAAGAAATCTTCACCAGTGAGCATCTGTGTGTTATGGCCTCTGAAACATAATTTCATAAGAATGAGGCATAACTCTGGGAATTCCTGGGAGGTAGGGCAGCCTTGGTTCCCAAAACAGGATAGCTGTTTGTTATTGAGAGAGATATCCAATATCTTAAGCTGTTTGTTACTGAGAGAGATACCCAATCAGGGATTGATGGTTTGGGTAGCTCTTTACCCACAAAAGAACATCCAATAAAGTGAAGGCGCAGCACCAACATCCCAAGGCTGGGCTCAGGCAGGAAGAGATGGACTCCAAGATGCTGCCCTCGGATGACTTTCAAGGACATGGTTGTATTCCTCACCTAGGAGATCACCTTCTGTACCCACAGAAACCTGCGTCAGAAAAGCGGGGAACTTTGCTTCCCAGATTTCGATTTTCCACACCTGGCTTGAGTCTGTATGGACCACAGGAAAGAGCTGAGGAGAGTGAGCCCAGGAATATCTGTTTACATGAGTCAGAGTACAGAGTAGAGAGGTGAAGTAATTCGCTCAGGATCACCCAACAAGTAGGTTGGTAGATCTGGGTTGATGTAAGAGAAGGTATCAGCAGGGGTGACCCTCCCTGGTCCTATTGCATGAAATAAGTTTGCTTCACTCTAGGAAGGAAGGAGATCAAACAGATCATCAGTGCTGAGACATGGAGAGGGGATACCCACGACACTACTGGGTCCCCGGACCCATTCCTTCCAAAGGCCAGTCCTGCTTCTCTTCCCCCCACTATTGTGAACCTGCAAATTCTCTTTTTTGCTTAAGGTTGTGTGAATTGGGTCGCTGCAAGTTGCAACCAGAGTGTTCTAATAAAAGTATTCTGCTAAGAAGCTTTAGGCCCAAGAAAAAAGAAAAAAGGTATTCTGTAGATTTTTTTGGAAATGATAGACAAATATACTGACATAGAAATAATTATTATTAAATTTAAAAAATGAAACTGTGCAGTAGTATTTTTTTGGTAGCACTCTATCTGTGTATATAGAGTATATTTAGTGTGATTTTTACTTTTACATTATTTAATTTCATCTTATTTTATGTTTAGTAAATACTTAGAGAACACAGACGAATACTTACCACACTGTCAGCAGGAGGTGAGATTGGGAAATTCTCTTAACTCTGAACCATTTATTGATGATTAGCATGTGTCACTTTCCTAATAAAAATACTAAACGTAAAAAGGCAAGGGAAGAAGAACGTCAGTCACTGAATGTCCCAGATACCTGCCTGCCCCCAACTCCCTGATTTTCTTGTCTGGGGAAAAAAGAAATCTAGGAGTAGAAAATAGAATAGGTTCCCTTGTTAAGCCAACCAACACTATATTGACTGACATAGTAAGGCAGGGGAAAATGGGCAGACTTAGTTACATACAGCTAAAAGAATTTTCGTGTGAAAGGGAATTAAATGCCCAGAGTCTAAACAGTTAATACAACACAAAAAGGACTGAAAAGCAGTAACTGATGCTTAAGCTTTCCATTTTGGAGGGGCGGGGAGACAGAGGCAGGTATGTAGAATCCTACTCAGAGGCTGCATAAAGATTTGGGATCAAGGGGCCAGAACTCAGAGGGAGGTTTTGCAGGTGCTTGTAACTTACAAGCATGCAGCATCACCTCTTCTGGTTACAGCGGCTGCAGACCAGCCTCATTAAACAGTCACTTAAAAGGAAGATATTGAAGGGGGAGGGGGGAGGCAAGGGCAAAGAGAGAAGCAGCCAGTCAATACAAGTTGAGAAGCCTACTCCAGAGGCAGAACCCCATCCCCCAATTGCAGTGGAATGGATCCCAAGGGGGTGGTTTTGATGAACTCTTTTATCTCATTAAAAGATTCAGAATGAAGGACACGCTGACTTTTGTAAATAGTTCAAGAGGCAACATAAAACACATATCTTTCCTCTGACTCCCATCACATCAGCTTCCAGGAGTTGATGTAAGTTTCGATTTTTTTTAAAGCTCACAAATTTTGCAAAATGTAGCACGTAGTCAGAGATAGGTTGACTCTTCTTAAACTTATACTAGAGAGAAAATGAGGCGAAAAGGGACTGAGTTGGAGGCGGCATCAGGTTATATTTTCAGAAAACAGCAGTCTTGGACACAAACCAAAAGACAGGCGCTTGCACTGAGACCAAGTCCCCACATCAATCTCTCTGGTCACAGCGGCACACAGAGATAGCAAATTGCTATCTTCTCATCTGAAGAACTAAGATAAATATTGCATGACAACATAGCTCTTCTGCAAAGAGAACTTGCACTGACAGGCACCCTGCCCCTGAATCAAGACTGTCTTTCTGTCGTCCCTGCTGATCTGCAGCCTCTAGTGCCAAAGTATTCCTCTCCTCCACCTGCTTCCCTTCCTAATCACCTCTGGACATGCTCAGCTGTTTGGAGACTCACCTATCTTCACAGCTAGAGGCAGAGGCAGGACTCAAGCATGAGTCTTCTTAAGTTGGCTTCAAATTTGGCTTTTTTCCCCTTCTAAACTACAATTTATTTCAGCACAGGCCATCTGTGAGGTCTGGTCCAGACATAGACTCTTTTCCTCCATACCTGGCTTTTTTCTGCCCCTCCTTTAGGGACCAGCCTCTAGCCAAGGCTGGTCTCTGAGGGATATGCATATTCTCAGTAATGAGTCCTAGGCTGCAGGTGATCAAGCAACACTGAAGGCAAGCTAGGCGTCACTCTTAATCAATGTAACTGTAAACAGATAGAAATTTAAATAATTAACTTGCTTAATTATAAAACTGCTTGCTGTCCTGTCCCCAGGTGCAGATTGTTCACCAAAGTGCCACCATCAGTGCCTCCCGTAAATTTTAATAAATCAGTCTTTCCCTGATGAACCTTCTGGTAACTCCTTTGGAATAGATAAACATTACACATGAGCCCTCTCAAATTTGAGGTTACCATGTTATACCATCCATCCATCCATCCATTCACATCCATCTAACTAGGTCTCAGGCATTGCACCGGGCTCTGGGAAGATAGAGTCAAGACATTACAAAACCAGAGGTGAGTGGTGCTGCTGTTACAATCATAGGACCATGGACTCATTACCTTACTCTCTCAACTTCAGTTTCCACAACCTAAATGCAGCTGAAGGGGCAACCTCTTTCAGGTCCCTTCCCACTGTGGGAGATTTTCTGTCTTCTTAATAAATGCTACTTTCAAAATAAAATAAATATATAAACAAATAAAATAAATAGATGCAGCTGAAGGTAGGTACCTTTGGGAGTTGTGTTGGGAATTAGAAACGATGCACGTAAATTGCCTAGAACTGCTCAATTCGTAACTTTTTTTTTTTTTTTTTACTATTACAAAAGACCACTAGAGGAGGAAACATAACGGAGGGTTCTAGTGTAATGCAATTAGGGCCATGATATAAGAAAGCATGGTGTGTTATGGAGAGAGGGAAATTTCTCGAACTTGGAGGATGAGTAGGAGTTAGCTAAATGAAGAAGGGAGGCAGAGCATTTCTAAGTAAACCAACGTGCACTGAGGCATGGAGTTGTGAAGCACCATTATGCATAGTTTGGGGAGAATGTCCGAATAGATGTGAAACTGGCCCAATTTCCCTATAGATCTGACATTTACGGGATTTTTTTTTTTTTTGAATACACATAGAAATGGACAATCCCAACCTTTGGTTTTTTTTTTTGAGTTGGAGTCTCTGTCGCCCAGACTGGAGTGCAGTGGCCGCTCCCAGCCACCGCAGCCTTGACCTGCTGGGCTCCAGCGATCCTTCTGCCTCAGCCTTCCAAGCCGCTGGAACTACAGGCATGTGCTACCACGCCTGGCTAATTTTTTATTTATTGTAGAGATGAGGTCTCGCCAAGTTGCCCAGGCGGGTCTCGAACACACGGGCTCAGGCAATCCACTCACCTCAACCTCCCAAAGCACGGGATTACAGGCTAGCCACCGAGTCCAGCTCAATCCCAACCTTAAAACCGAAAACTTACATTTGCCTTATCTGGGCTCCTTCCTCAGGAGACCGACCCTCAGGCAAGGGACTGAAACTCAATAGAACATTGCATCCAGACAAGGAAACGCCAAACCCCTCACTCAACACGATTACTTCCTTATACCTCCCTCATTGCTGTTTGCCATCCTTTCCCCTACTATATAAGCTCTCGATTTCAATCAGTCAGGAAGAAGAATTTGAGACTGACCTCCAGTCTTTGTGACTGAGGTCACCCAAATAAAAGCCTTCTTCCCTGGAAGTACTCATTGTTTCACTGATTGGCGTTCTGTATGGTGATAAGCATGACCTCTGCTGAACCCTTTGTGTTTTGGTAACAGATGTAAAGATGGATTTAAGGGTTTGGATGGAGGTCACATAAGAGGGATGGTCAGGGACCAGAGCATGAAGAACCTTGTGTGATAAACTAAGAAAGTTGAACTTGAGTCTTAATGCTTAGGAGAGGCCTGGAAGAATTTTAAGCAGAGGAGGGGTATGATCAGATTTGTGGGAGTAAATTGGATAGAAGTCAAACTAGTGGCAAATACTGACAGAGCCGACTGACAACATACTTCCCAGGGTTCATTTGAAGACCAACTTAAAAGCAACTATGTCAGAAGAATATGCTTCTTTTTTTTTTGAGTTGGAGTCTCACTCTGTCACCCAGGCTGTAGAGCAGTGGCATGCTTACGGCCACCCCAGTGTCGACCTGCTGGGCTCTGGTGATCCTTCCACCTCAGTCTTCCAAGTAACTGGAACTGCAGGTGTGTGCTACCATGCTGGGCTGATTTTTAAAAAAATTTATTGTAGAGACAAGACGAGGTCTCACCAAGTTGCCTGGGCAGGTCTCGAACCCGCGGACTCAGGCAATCCACTAGCCTTGGTCTCCCAAAGTGCTAGGATGACAGGCTGAACCACCAAACCCGGCCAGAGGAATCTACACTTCAAACCAGTGCCTCAGTGTAAATCTTACAGTAAAGTTGGAGAGAAATTGAGAGGCAGTGTAGAGTGATGGATAAGAGCACAAGCTCTGGACTCAGATTATCTGGGTACAAATCAAGACTACCACTTCCTAGCCGGATGATCTTGAGCAAGGTATTTAACTATAGGCCTCTGTTTGTCCATCTGTAAAATGGAAATAATAATAGTACCTACCTCTAAGGGTTGCTGCAAGGACTGCCTGTGGTTGGAACAGTGGCTGGACAGAGCATCACTCATTACTGTTGACCAGTATTTGGTAGTAGGATCAGTGCAAGGAAAACTGTTTGACCTCTGAGCTACTCTTCATGAGATGACCACCTTTATTGACTTCTTGGCATTGACTCTAGGACAGGAATTAGCTGTCAGTTAAGCCATATGGCTCGCCATAGCTTCTGGTTACCAAATTTACACAAAAACTGCATTTTTTTTTTTAGAAAGTAAGATTTATTAAGAGGACAGAAAACTCCCACAGTGAGGGGACCTGAGGGGATTGCCCCAAAATTGCACTTTTAATACTCACTTGAGCATCAGAATTGATTGGAGTACCCCAGAGAAGTCAGTTAATCATTTTAAGCACTATAAGACGAAGATACCTTCTCGTCACACTTAATTTTCTTCTTCTTCCTTTTCTAAATTCTCATCTCTTTCCTAAAATGTGGAATACTAGACGCATATAAAATGCTACATGCTGCATGTATGTTGCAAAGCATAACAGCCAAACAAACCCAGTGAAGTCACTATTCCAAGGCTTTGCCAATGTCCCAGAAACTCCCTGTGTGTGCCCCTCACCAATCTGTACACACTTTGCTCAACAACAAAGGTAACCACCCTGCTAAAGTGTGTTTATCATACCTTTGCTTTAATTTACATAGTATGTATCATTATGCATCCTTAAGCAACGTATGAGCTTCATGTAAGTATCACATAAATGATATCCCAGGGTATGTGTTTGTCACTTGCTGTTTCACTCAATATCATGTTGACACATGTGCCTGTGGTTTATTCATTGCTCTGTTATGTATTATTTCATTGCATGACTGTGACTTTGAACAATGCTGCTATATGTAGACTGCATCAGTCTCCTGTAACCATTGTGCAAGAGTTTCTCTAGAGTACTGTATTAGTTTCTATTGCTGTTATAATAAGTAACTACAAACTTAGTTGTTCAGTGGCCTAGAACAACCCAAATTTCTCCTATGGTTCTGGGTGTCAGAAGTCTGAAATGCGTCTCACAGAGCTAAAATCAAGGTGTCAGTCGGGCTGCATTCCTTTCTAGAGGGTCTAGAGGAGACTCCATTTCCTCACCTTTCCTAGCTTCTAGGTATTGTTCACATTCCTTGGCTCATACCCTCATCCCATCTTCAAAGTTAGTAATGGCTGATCTAGTCTATCTCATGATGCCACCTCTCTGGTTCTGAGTCTTCTGCAATCCTCTTCCACATTGAGACCCTTGTGATTATTGAGCCTATCTGGGTAATCTAGGATAATCTTCTTATTTTAGGAACAACTGTTTAGTAACATTAATCTCGCCTGCAATCTTAATCTGCTTTTGCCAACGTGTTCTGGGGATTAAGATGTGGGCATCTCAATGGAAAGGGCATTATTCTGTCTGTCACAGGTAAAAACCTAGGTATGGAATAGTTGAATAATAGTATATGGATAGACAGTATATGGGTATATGGATCATTAATTATACTTGATAATACCAAATTATTTTCCAAAGTAATCTCACCTATTTATACTCACTCCAGAAGAATGAGAGTTTCCATTGTTCCACACTCTACCAACACAGCCTGTTCAGACTTTCAAAATTCTGCCAATCTGGTGAATATAAAACTGTGTCTTGGGGTTTAAATTTCTATTTTCTTAATATTGTATGGAGATTAAATATTTTAAATATATGTATTCCCATGTGGATTTCCTCTTCCGTAAAGCGCCTCTGTTTCTATTTGGTGCTAGTTTTTTTCTTGTCATTTGTAGAGGTTTTTTACTCTTGTGTACATAAATATTGTTGTCAGTTAAGAGTGCTACAAATATCTTCCAATTTGTGGTATGTTGGATAAACCAAATTTATAATTTTATTGAACTCAAATTTCTTTAATATTTTCCTTCATAAATCACTTTTTTGTGTGTCTGTTTAAAAGATTATTTCTTATTCTGTGGCATAAAGAAGGTCTATATTTTCTTCTTTTTTTTTTGAGTTGGAGTCTCACTCTGTCGCCCAGACTGGAGTGCAGTGGCCGCTCCCGGCCACCGCAGCCTCGAACTGCTGGGCTCCTACTATCCTTCTGCCTCAACCTTCCAAGTAGCTGGAACTACAGGCGTGTGCTACCATGCCCGGCTCATTTTTTGATTTATTGTAGAGATGAGATCTCGCCAAGTTGCCCAGGCAGGTCTCGAACCTGTGGGCTCAGGCAATCCACTCACCTCAGCCTCCAAGGCGCAGGATTACAGGCTGAGCCACCGAGCCCGGCTATATTTTCTTCTAAAATTTTTAAAGTTTTGCCTTTCACATTCATGTCTTGAATCCACCTGACATGGATGTATTTTGGTATTGTGTGAGGCAAAGATCCAATTACATTTTATTTCCCCCCACATGGATAACCAATTGTCCCAATGCCACCTGCCCTCACCTGCAATGCCATTGTCATCACACATCAAGTTTCCTCGTATGCCTGGGTCTGTTTCTGTTATATTCCATTGATCCATTTTATTTTTTCTCCCTATGCCAATATCACACTGTCTTCAAGGCAATATCTTTGTAATACATCTTGCCATTTGATAAGACGACTCTCTCCTACTCTAGTTCTTCTTACAGTGTATCAAATCTATTATTGGGCTTTTATGTTGACAAACACTTTAGACTTACCTTAAGTTCCTTTTGGAGTCGATCATACTTAGTGATTTATCCCAGAAACAAAGAACAGAGATTTATCACAGAAACAAAGAACAGAGTTCCATACGTTCTCACTCATAAGAGGAACTTGAGCAATTGTAATGCTATAGGAAAGTGATTGGCAGTAATGGGAAACTGTCGGTGGGGGGTGGGATTGGCAGTTGAGGGAAACTGCTAGGGGAGGGAGGGGCATACCTCATCAACAAGGGTACCTGCATAATCAGTGTTTATATACCTAACCCTGAATTGTACCCCACATCTTTATCATAAAAATTAAAAAAAGAAAAACCCTACCGTGATTTTTACTAGAATTTCACTGTGACTGTACACATTATTTGTGGTAGAACTGAAATACTTATTTTATTTTATTTTTTGAGTTGGAGTCTCACTCTGTCACCCAGACTGGAAGGCAGTGGCCGCTCCTGGGCACTGCAGCCTCAACCTGCTGGGCTCTGGCGATTCTTCCGTCTCAGCCTTCCAAGTAGCTGAAACTACAGGCGCGCGCTACCACGCCTGGCTTATTTTTGATTTATTGTAGAGATGAGGTCTCGCCAAGTTGCCCAGGTGGATCTCGAACTCGTGGGCTCAGGCAATCCTCTCACCTCAGCCTCCCAAAGCGCTGGGATTACAGGCTGAGCCACCGAACCCAGCTTGAAATATTTATTATATTAAGTTCTCCTCTTCCTGAACATGGTATATATTATTTATTTAGAAATTCTCTAATATGTCTTTCAATAAAGTTGTATACTTTTTTCATAAAGGGCTTGAATATCTTCAGTGATATGCTTATTCCTAGGCATATTGTATTTTTGTTTTACTCATAAATGATTGGTTGATTGATTGACTGATCAACTGATTTATGAGTTGGAGTCTCACTCCATCAGCCAAGCTGGCGTGCAGTGAGTGGCACACTCACAGCCACCAGTGTCCACCTGCTGGGCTCAGGCAATCCTTCCACCTCAGCCTTCCAAGTAGCCAGAACTACAGGCACGTGCTACCACGCCTTGCTAATTTTTTGATTCATTGTAGAGATGAGGTCTCGTCAAGTTGTCCAGGCTGATCTCAAACCCATGGGCTCAAGGCAATCCCCTCGCCTTGGACTCCCAAAGTGCTGGGATTACAGGCTTGAGCCACCATGCCCAGCCACAAATAATATATTTTTTAAACTTAAATTTCCTTACTCTTTTGCTAGTGACTAGAAATGCAATTGATATAGATTTTGTATCCATCAGATTCTATTACTAATTTTAAATAGATTTTTGGATTTTTTATGTGGATAAGCACATCATCCATAAATATTGGTAGTGTTTTTCTTAAACTTATCTCTTTTCCTTTCTTATTGTGTAGCTAGGACTTCCAGTATGTGCTGACTACACGTAGCATTAGCAGGCATCCTTGACTTCTTACTGGGATCCAAGGGAATGCCTGTAACCTTTCACAGGTGACTTAAATTGTTGTTGAGTTTTTAGTAAATATTATTTATCAACTTAAGAAGTTAACTTCTGGCTGGGCTTGGTGGCTCAGCCTGTAATCCCGTGCTTTGGGAGGCTGAGGGGATGAGTGGATTGCCTGAGCCCACGGGTTTGAGACCCACCTGGGCAACTTGGCGAGACCTCATCTCTACAATGAATCAAAAAATTAGCCAGGCGCGGTAGCGCACACCTGTAGTTCCAGCTACTTGGGAGGCTGAGGCAGAAGGATCGCCAGAGCCCAGCAGGTCGAGGCTGCGGTGGCTGGGAGAGGCCGCTGCACTCCAGTCTGGGTGACAGAGTGAGACTTCAACTCAAAAAAAAAAAAGTTAACTTCTATATCTAGGTGACTAAGAGTTTTTGTTTATTTGTTTGCTTGCTTTAACATAAATAAAAAATAAATTTTATAGAATGATTTATCCAGGACTATATGAGCATGTGTTTATTCTCCATTAATCAGTATTTTGGTGAAATATATTAATTTGATTTTCTAAATTTAGACCATCCTGTGTTCTGAGAATAAATTCAACTTGATTTTTTAAGAAAATTCCTAATGTAACACCTTCTATGCATTGCTTGATTAAATTTTAAAACTTTCTTTAGAGTTTTGCATGTATGTTAATGAGTGAAGTTTGTTTATAATTTTTTTAATCTCTCATATTATCCTTGTATGGTTTGTTATATAAAATATATAGTTGTTTCTATAGAATGAGGCCAGTATATCCTCTTTTTTTTTAGATTGGAAAATATAGTTGCCGGGCTCCGTGGCTCAGCCTGTAATCCCGCGCTTTGGGAGGTCGAGGTGAGTGGATTGCCTGAGCCTGTGGGTTCAAGACCCGCCTGGGCAACTTGGCAAGACCTCATCTCTACAATAAATCAAAAATCAGCTGGGCGTGGTAGCGCGTGCCTGTAATTCCTGCTACTCGGAAGACTGAGTCGGAAGGATCACTGGAGCCCAGCAGGTGAACGCTGCAGTGGCCGGGAGTGGCCACTGCACTCCAGTCTGAGCGACAGAGTGAGACTCCAACTCAAAAAATAAAAATAAAAAAAAGAAAATATAGTTTATTTAGAAAGTAAATGAGAGGGGGAGAGAAAGAGAGAGAAAGGAGATTCACCTCCCTAAGATAGGGAAGGGGGCCAAAGTTTAGGAAAACATAGCAGCCATAGCTCAAAGAGCCATGTGGATACACCAGAGCCTAACAAAGCAATAGCCAGGCCAATATATATACAATCCTTCCACCTCAGCCTTCCGAGTAGCCGGAACTACTACTATGCCTGGATAAGTTTTGATTTATTGTAGAGACGAGGTCTCGCCAAGTTGCCCAGACTGATCTCAAACCCGCAGGCTCAGGCAATCCACTTGCCTTGGCCTCCCAAAGTGCTGGGATTACAGGCTGAGCCACTGAGCCCAGCCTAATATATTCTTTATTGGGATGTTTCTTCTTTTTCAATTCTTTTAAAGAGTATGTCTTAGATTGGAATTATGTTCCTTGGGTGTTTGTAGTATTCACCTATAAAGTCATCTGGGCTCGATCTTTTCTTTGTGAAAGATTTCAACACTGCTGAATCAATTTCTACAAGGGTTTTAAAACAATTCAGTTTCTATTTATTCCTGAATTGGTTTTGGTAAATTGTTATTTGTTTTAGCAATTTGACCTTTTGACTATATCTTCAAATGTGACACCAAGTTGTTTGTAGTAGAATACCAATTTTTTACATCTCTGGATTTTAAAAATCTCTAAATTTTTTTATTTTTGTCTTTTTTTTTTTTCAGATCAATCAGGTCAGATAAATTTGTTGATTTTATTCACCTCTTTGAAAACCTAATTTAATTTATTGACTTATTCTTATTATTCTCTTTCTTCTGGTCTCTTTAAATTCTTTTTATCATC
This sequence comes from Carlito syrichta, assembly GCF_000164805.1. Classification (NCBI taxonomy): domain Eukaryota; kingdom Metazoa; phylum Chordata; class Mammalia; order Primates; family Tarsiidae; genus Carlito; species Carlito syrichta. The sequence goes on from NW_007252147.1 coordinate 20,198, forward strand.
ATTTCTCATGGATAAGAATATATATAAGCAGTTGTGGCTTAAATTTTCCTCTAAACCCTTTTTAAAGATATTTGATTTGGTAAAGTCAGTAAATTTTTTGGTTATTATTGTTCAATTCAAAACATTTTATTTTTCATTATAATTTACTCTTTGATGAGTTATTTGGGAGTGTTTTTCAATTTTCTAAATATATGTTTTTAATGTTCTCTTTTAGTTAATTTTATCTTTATTAATTGAATTGTGGTCTGAAAATGTCATCGGCTTAAACCAATTCCTTAAAATTGGTTGAGAATTGCATTATGGCCTAATTCATGTTCAATTACATAGTATTCCATGCATGACCAAAACTAATTTATAAACTTTAATTTGGAGTGCTGGAATCTGTATATGCAGTAGATTAAGCTTTCTGTATTATTTAAGTGAATCATATTCTTAATGTGTTGGGATCCATTTTATCTATCAATTACTGAGAGAGACATTTAATGATTCATTATAGTGAAGAATTTGACAATATCTCTTTGTAATTATTGCAAATTGCCTTTTCTGTTATTGATGCTATGTGACCAGGTTGTAAAAGTTTAGAATTTTATACACTTGGTGAATTAAACCTCTTATCATTATCAAATGATATCCTTTGTCTATCATAAGACTTTTTAAATTTTGCCCTAGAACTTATTTTACATGATATATGTATTCCAACTCTTTTTGGTTAATGTTCGCCTACATCTTTTTCTATTATTTTACTTTCAAATATTCTTTATTGATGTCTTAGTTGTGTCTAAGACATAGATTTTGATTTTTTGATCTAATCTCATAATCTCTCTCAACTGGAAGTTTAGCTTGTTTATTTTATTGATATAGTATAGAATATATTGATATATTGATATCCTGTAATCCGTTTTTTAACTTTCTATCTTCTTCTGGCTTTTCTGTTTCTCACCCTTTTCTATTCATTAAATTTCTTAATTCCAAACTCCCCCTCTTCTAGTTGCAGCTTTATTCCTGTTCGTAGTTCTGCTGAAATCAGAACATGCTTATTTTATCTATCAAAGTCTATATTTAATATCTTTATAACCTTCTCAAATAGCAAAGATCTAAGAATGTTTTATCTCTTATAATCACTTTCACTTTACACTATTATTTTTTGACTCCATAAATTGCATTTTATTACATATTTGTATGTTTTTCCCCATTAATATTTGTTCAGATTTACAACTTATCTTTTACTTTACTCAAGATCTTTTTTGTATCTCAGACTTTTCTTCTTGGATCATTTTTCTTCTTCTTGAAGACATGCTTAGAAGTTTCTGTATTAAGAGGTTTTTTGGTTTTTTTTTTTTGCTTGTTGTTTTTCTTTAAGGTCAGAGTCTTGCTATGTTGCCCAGGCTGATCTCAAATTCCTGGCCTCAAGCGATCCTTCTGCCTTGGCCTCCCAAAGTGCTGGGATTACAGACATGAACCACGATGCCTCCCCCTTTTTTTTTTTTTTTTTTGTGAGTTGCAGTCTCACTCTTGTCGCCCAGGCTGGAGTGCAATGGCACGCTTACGGCCACTCTAGCCTCGACTTGCTGGACTTCGGAGATCCTTTCACCTCAGTCTTCCAAGTAGCTGGAACTACAGATGCATGCCACCATCCTGGCTAGTTAAAAGGTAATTTTTAAGAGTTTTTTTTAATGTTGAACTAATGTTAGTGTTTATCTAAAATGTCTCTGATTCATCCCCATGTTGAAAAATAGTTGTGGCAGAGAAAGTTAATATTACCGAATATCCATGTGATTCTCTACATTTTCCAATCTCCCTTGCAGTTAGTTTGGAACTTCGTGACTTATTCTGGGCCAATGACCAATAACTAGAAGTGACCACTTTCATTACTAGACAAAGGTAGTGGAACCTATATTCCTGCATATCCCTCTCTCTCTTCTGTAATGATCTCATAGGCCCTATAGCTCTGCATGATGTAGCTACAGAGAGCAGAGCTTTTGTTGGCCTGAGTCCCTGAGTAACTGTGTGGAGCAGAGCTCTATATAACCCATAGTGAATATGTAATGTGAGAGAGAAATCAACTGTTTTATGAGAAGCCACAGAAGCTTCAACACTAATTTGTTACCACAGCATAACCTAACTTATTCTGACTGATAGTTAGTGGATAAATAATTCTATTTGAGAGTTACTATCTCTCAATACATTAAAAACATTTTCCCACAATCTTTTGTCTTCTATTTTTGTTGTTGCAGAGTTAGCTATCTAATTGCCATTCCTTTAATGGTAATCTATATTTTCTCTTTCACTAATTTTAATACCTTCCCCTTTATCTTTGGCATTCTGAAGTTTTACAATGTGTTGAAGGGTGTGCACATCGTGTGTGTGTATTTCAATGTATGTATCTTACTGAGGATCTTTTGGGTTTTTGGAAACTGAGGTTGCTTCTTTTATTAATCCTAAAAATAAATCTTCAAATATTGCCTCATCCTCTCCTCTGTTATCTCCTCTTGAAATTCTGGTTAGAGGAACGGCACTTTCTCACTCTGTCCTCCAAGACTCTTAACCACTCTGCCAAATTTTCAGGACTCATCTCCCTGTATGCATTCTCTATAAGGCCTTCCAACCTATACTTACCACTTTCCAATTCTCTCTTCAGCTGTGGTCTTTCTACTGTTAATTCGTTCCCTCAGTTTTTAATACCAATCTTTTAATCTTTTCATTTATAGGTCTAGTTTGTTCTTTTTCAAATATGATATACATTTTTATAGTCTCTTTGCATTTATATTTCCTTGGTAATTTATTTTAACAGATTAAACATATACACTTCAGTTTTAAATTTATCCTGGCATTTAAAAGACGATGTTAATATTTTATTATTCATGTTAAGTGCTTCAGATTAGAAGCCTTCTCTATATGTTTTTACTTGTATGTTTATTATTTCAGATTGCTTATACCTTGGGATACAAGGAACTTACCCCTGGGTCCTAGATATCTGATGCTGATTCACTCCAGAACACCTATTTTTGTAGGTAAGCCAAATTTCCTTGCATCTGTGGTTTAGTGTGTCTTTTTCTTGTCACTGAGTTTGTCTTCAGTTGGACATCTTTCTACCACATACGTCATGATTTTGATACAGAAGGGTTATGCTTACTACTAACTCTCAGACACCTTCTTTCCGTATTTCTAGATTGCTGCTGTGTTTTGGAAAATGTCCAAAAGTTTGACCTTTGAATAAGAGGATAAAACTATACAAACTTTTGCTTCTTAATACTATCTGTCTGGGAATAAAAATCTCTCCACAGGAAGAAATAAAGAAAGAAGAAAAGGAAGACAATTTTTGAAAAATCTGTACAGACATTCTTTCCACTACACAGAATATGAGGGCAGGTATACTGTATTCCAATGATGAGCTTTCAATGGCTAAGGATGATTTCAACAGAGAATCCAGTATGCTATCCACTTGTTGGTATAAATCTTGGCATATATAAAAAATATCCTACATTTCTAACTGATTTAAAACAAGTCAGAGTTACCACTGATCTTACCCTTCATTTGCCTTCACTTACACCTGGGTTCAGACAAGAAACTTCATCCACAGGGAGATAAAGGCTATATTCACAGAAAAATTAACATTTCAGATGATCTAGGATAGAGGTGCAAAGAGAATTCCAGGTGAAGAAGTGCATTTGCACAATGGAAGTAGAGGTAAATTAGTTGAGTTGAGCATTGAAGAGTTCTGGAATTGACAAGCTGAAGAGTGATTTGAGGCTTTATCATGGAGGGACTTGAAAACTAGGAGGAGGCACTTTCTTAATTCAGCATGCCATGGTTTGAAGGCCAATATAATACAATCTAAACTTTTTTGGGCAGAGATTAATCTATCTGGAGTATATAGGAAAACTATAAAGGGGAGAGAGAAGGCAAGAAAATCTATTTAGGTAAAAGATATTGCAGCTCAACTATGATTTGAATATAATAAACGAAACAATAGTTCCTACACTCCCCTCTAGTTCTTTGCTCCAGTTCCTATCTCTACCTCACCTGCTCATTTTGTATGCCCCAAATTCAGCTACTGAAGAATAATTCTGGACTTCAATGCAAAATTCAAAACCCAATTTTTTGTAAACAATCTCTGGGACCTCCAGGAGAACTCCTTAATGCCTTCCTATTTTGTTACTATAGTCAATTACATGGCTCACAGTCGATGACCAAACAACGTGTGTCAAATGACTGACTATAATAACATAAAATCTGTGTTCGCTATTTTTGTATGAATTTTATTTGACATATAATCAGGAGGATAGGGCTATATTTAAAATTTTGCATCTTTTAAAAAGAGACTTGCACACAGTAGGTAGCGGATAACTGTTTAATTAAACTGAACTATTGAACTTTTCACAAGATGTAGAAATAAAATAAACCCCTATGTGAGTATGTATAACAATGTAAAATAGTTGAATTTATCATTATATGTTGTCAGATAGGGTTGCATTCAGACATTAGTATATTGAATACATACTTTTAGAATAAGCAGTTTGCAGAGAGAAGGAGAAGGAGGAGGAAGAGGAGATGAAAAAAAATGATCACTACCAACCTTGGATTTGTTTTTTTTTTGTTTGTTTGTTTTTGAGTTGGACTCCCACTCTGTCGCCCAGACTGGAGTGCAGTGGCCGCTCCCAGCCAGTGCAACCTCGCCCTGCTGGGCTCCGGCGATCCTTCCGCCCCTGCCTTCCAAGTAGCTGGAACTACAGGTGCGCGCTACCACGCCTGGCTCATTTTTGATTTATTGCAGAGATGAGGTCTCGCCAAGTTGCCCAGGCAGGTCTCGAACCCGCGGGCTCAGGCAATCCACTCACCTCAGCCTCCCCAAGCGAGGGATTACAGGCTGAGCCACCGAGCCCGGCTTGGATTTGTTTTAAAGTAAATGCTTGACTCCCACATGTAGTGTTATGGTTAGCATCCCAAGTGTGAACCCCAAGTGTCCCCACATTCACAACGATGCCAATACTTTCCAATATTTTCAGGTTTTGGCATTTAAAGTATATGAGCCATCCTCCGTATCAGCACATAAAACTCACTTTAGTCCCCTATCAGACTTCCTGCTGCCCCAACACATACCATATCTCGATTAAGAGGAAAAAAAATTATAAAACATTGTTGAATGAATGTAGTTTATCTGTATTACTTTCCTAAGGCTACTGTATTAACCAGGTGACTTAAAACAACTGTATTTGCTTAAGAAATTTATTCTCTCAGTCTGACAGCCAGAAGCCTGAAATAAGGATGGTGCAGCTTCTAGGGGAAGATTTTTCCTTGTCTCTCCCAGCTTCATGTAACCCCTGGTGTTCCTCAGCTTGTGGCAGCATAACTCCAATCCCTAGTGAAACGACAGACCAAGGGCAGGAAGCCATTTTCTACCTTGTTCTTAAACCCTGACATGATGAGAAAAAGTAGAAGTTATGTTTTGGAGAAATGCATACTTTAGGTGAAGATTAACTTTGCCGACTTTGTTTTTTCAGAAGCACAGACTGCTTAAGTATAACCAGTATTGACCCATTGTACACTTGGTGTATGTTGACCAGGAAGCCACCCCTCCTCCAGGGTTTTCTGTCCAGACTTCCTGGTACCCGGTATCTAAGGTGTCTCATTGCTCTTGTCAGTGCCACCCCGGCAGAAGCCACGATCAAGACTGCCTAGAGTAAAGGGAGTTTACAAGGCCTGAAGACATCATGCATTGGGCAAGGACTGCAGAAGTCACAAAACTTGTAATTACAAAAGTTATGCAGATCACAGGACTTATGACTGCTCAGAGGGGGAGCAGGTAGGGATTTGATCTTCCAGTAGATTGGGCGCAATCTACGGGGAAGTCAAGGATCCCCCGAAGCTACCCACTGGGAATGCATAGGGGATAAGGGGAAGTGCACCCTCCATTCGCTCTAAGGAATGTCGTTCAGGAATGTACAGGAGCACTAGAATCCTTGTCATGCCCTTCTCTAGGGGCTATGATAAGATGGACAGACATTCATGGGTCTCTGTGTCACAAGGTCTCCAAGACATCCTCAGGTGGTTGATAAGAAAGTCACGACAGTCACATCTATCTGATTGCAACATCTCCCAGGGAAAGGATTTAAGCCAGGGTTTGGGGAGCTATGAGACCACACTCACCTAGAGTGTAGGCCTGCTTCCTGTCTGTGGGGAGTGAACCTTTCTTAAATAAATCTTTTCTTCTTTCACCTCTTTGTGTGTTGCAACTCTTGGCATTACTCGAATCCCTGGGTGTCAGCGCGCACCTGTAGCATGCCAGCTCCGGCAGTGTTGCGCCCCTCTCCACCCATCCACCCTCACTCTATCCATACCCTAACACCTACATTCATCTTCCCTCTGTATCTCTCTGCTGTCATACAATGTTCTCCTCTCGGTGTTTCTCCTCTTCTTACAGGAACACCAAGTCATATTGGATTAGGATCTATCCTACTCTAGTATACCTCATCTTCACTACATGTACAGTGACCTTAATTTCCAAATAAGGTCACATATTCTAAGGTACTGGGGGTTAGGACCTCATGTATCTTTTAGAGGGACACAATGCAACCCAAAACATTATTCCCCCAAAGAGTAGACTGTGTGTTCCACATAGGCTTGGATTACACTCTCTTAGAAACACAGAAATTGGCTTCTCTGGACTGTGTTTCAATGTCATGTTTCAGGTTTCATTAAGTGGAACTATAAGAAATTGCTTAATAAATGCCACTATTGAATTTACTAATCAAATTAATTAAAAATACTGCCTTTTTTTTTAACTATTACAATTTTTTTTTCCTGAGTAACTTGTAGGTTTTCTTTTAGAGTCAATGAAAATCATACATCTAATTATGTATTTCTTCTTGCTTTGAATGCCAGGAATTTTAAACATTTAGCTGTAGCCGGGCTCGGTGCCTCAGCCTGTAATCCCGCGCCTTTGGGAGGCTGAGGTGAGTGGATTGCCTGAGCCTGTGGGCTCGAGACCCACCCGGGCAG
>NW_007252147.1:27216-32632 GCF_000164805.1 Carlito syrichta
GTGAGACTCCAACTAAAAAAAAAAAAAAAAAAAAAATTTAGCTGTAAGTTAATTTTAATAACTGTGTAGGATGCAACAGGTACGCATCTATAATTTTTTTACTTCTCCTCTGGTGTTGATATTTCATTTTATTTCTGATGTTAAATAGTTTTAAGAATTGCTTCTTATATTATTACAAGTCCCTCCCAATACTTTGTGAAGAAAAGTTGATAATAAGTAGGGGGGAACGTAAATCTCTGTCTCTCTTCCTCACTCATAGCAAATTTTCTTCCCGTCCCAGCTCATCTATCACTTAATGACTGACCAAACATTATAAGCCATCAATATTATGCCTCTACTTTATATTCTAATTGGATGTTTCAAACACCACCCAGGTAAACAGGGAGAGGAAGACAAGAAAATTTCTCACTTTACTCTTGAGAAAGTCAACTAGATCTCACTGACTTCCTTCAAAAATTAAAAAAGAAATTTGGAAAAAATAGCATAGAACCCCATGTGATAGTAAAAATAAAAGAAATCTTGAGACGCAAAGGAAACAAATGAGGAGAAGAAATTAACTCACTGAAAATCACATTAAAGGTGGCACCAAGGAGTATATCTTAAACTACAGAAAACTGGACATGGAGGGCAAGCTATTGAAAAAAATAATCACACAGAATTTAGTGGAAAATGGAATGAAGGTGGTCAGAAAGAAGATGAAATATGTAGACCATGGACAATGGAGAACTAAAATATGGGTGATTACTATCTTTGAAGACATGAATGAACAAATGCAAATGAAAAGAGTTACATAATAGAAGAATTTTATGAACTAAAGTAGGTCTTAAAATTGCATTTTGAAAAGGTTCATCATATTCCAAGAAAATTTAATTAAGGTTTTTTTCCCCCCTAAAACTTTAAGAATTAAAAAAAAAAAAAAGAATCCTACAGTCATCTAGGCAGAGGGGAAAAAGGCATCTTCATAAACAAAGAAATCAGACATTCTGGGCAACATTAAATGCTAGAAGAAAATGGAACAATGGTTAACAAATATGGAAGGAAAAAAACATTCTATATCTGGTCTAACATCCTTTCTGTGTAATGGTGACAGGAAGACATTCTCAAATATGCAAGGACTCAGGAAATATAACATTTACGCATTCCGGAAAAAATCTACCAGAAAAAAAAAAAAAAATCAAGGCAAGGAAAAGATAAGTAACAATAATAAATTCATGAATGAAAAAGTCATGATGAGCCAGGCTCGGTGGCTCAGCCCGTAATCCCGCGCTTTGGGAAGCCGAGGTGAGTGGATTGCCTGAGCCTGCAGGTTCAAGATCCACCTGGGCAACTTGGCGAGGCCGCATCTCTACAAGAAATCAAAAACTAGCCAGGCGTGGTAGCGCGCGCCTATAGTTCCAGCTCCTTGGAAGGCTGAGGCAGAAGGATCGCCGGAGCCCAGCAACTCGAGGCTGCGGTGGCTGGGAGCGGCCACTGTACCCCAGTCTGGGCGACAGAGTGAGACTCCAACTCAAAAAAAAGAAAGAAAAATCATGATGCCCAAAAGGTTGGCCATGAGCTTTGAGCCTACTTATACATAAAATTGTATTTCAATAATTGGTATGTCAGGCCATAAAAATCAGGTATAATTGTTATAATGCCTACAAATTGCATTACATCAATAATAACATTTTGATGATAATAGACTTGAACAAGAATCATATTTGTTCTCCAAGCTAACTAAGAGGTGGAAAGAGAAGAGAGAGAATCTAAGCAGATGGATTTCATCATCTTTCATCATCAGTGCATTTCTAAAGTTAATTGAAAAATATAAATGTAAGCATATTATTTAAAACAGACTTTAGGACTCCCAAATTGTCAAAGCGTGGCAGGCAGCCTTCTAAAATGGTTCCTAATGGTCCTCACCTCCTGGTATTCATGAATTGATGGGTTTCGCTTCTAAAACTAGGCCATCAAAGGCTATGGCTTCTGTCTTGCTCGTACCCTTAACCCAGACATTTCTTACATACTACTTGCTTTGATAAAGTAACAAAGAACTAAATACTGCCAGCAACCATATGAGGAAGCTTGAAAGCGGATCCACCCCAAGTCTAGCCTTCAGCTGGGAAGAGCCCATTACCTTGATTGCCACTGTGTGAAAGACCTTGAAACACCAAATTCAACTACACCACACTAGGACTCTTGACCCATAGAAAGTGAGAGATATTACGTGTGTGTTGTTTTAAGCTGCAAAATTGTGAGGTGGTTTATTACACAGCAGTAGATAACTAGTAACAAAGATTTTCTCCTTGACCAAATGCTAGCCAAACTCCTTGTAGTCCTTTCCTGATGAAGCCTCAACCTTGGCCTATGAAGACTTGAACAAACACTAACACAGTTTCTAACAATTCAAGGCTACATCCCTAGGTTGACACTAGCCTCCCTTAAAGCTCAAGGTTGCCAATAGAACTTACCGTCTGTTTTTAGCAAACACATGATGATAGGTCCCTGACCACCCTTTCTTAGAACATTTTAAAAAGGGCTTGAAATTGCAAATTCTTCCTCTGTCTCTTTGATATGTATATCTATCTCTCACAACTCAAGAGTGTCTTTGTCAAGAGGCTGAGTGCTGTTCCTTTGAAATATAAGGAAGAACAGGGCCTCTGTTTCCCAATATGTGGGCAGATAGAATCCTAACTTTGATCACTGTCAGTTACCAGAAACAGGTGGCCTTGTCACTTTATGCTGACCAAACCTTCATAATTTTTCACTTCTCTGATTCCGCTGAACCCTCAGCCGCCACTTTCTCTACTGTTTTATTTGGTCACCTTTATGTAAATCAAAGTTCAGTTCAGTTCATGCAGGATGTTTATCTCTATTGTATTAATTATTACAGATTAAAGTCTGTACTCACCACTTTAACTCGGATCCAGTTTTGTTTATCTTTGACATTAATACACAGAGAAAGATAAAATAAAAACAAGACAAAACAAAAACAAAGGGAACCCAGATCATAAAGTAAAAAAGAAAACAATGAGAATTCAAAAATAAACAGATATAATTGAGATAATATTAAACATATCTAGTTAAAATAATTTCAAATGAGATAGAATATATTATTTTAAAAGAATTAAATGGCACAAAGAGAATCACTTTATAATGGCAAACGACACAACTCACAATAAAATGATTACTACTATAAACCTTCATGTACTAAATAATATAGCATTAAAATACATAAAGAAAAATAAAAGGAAAAGTTAAGAGAAATGTTAGAAAACTTTAGTAAATCTCTTCTGATTCTTGAACAATCAAGAAAAAAAAATATATATGATACAGAGGATGTGAATAACATTATCAAAAATATTGACGTAATAAATATCTACTATGTAATAGATGCTCATTAAATTTTTATTTATTGTTTAAATCCTATGCCTGTAAGGAAAGCAATACTAATATTTTAGGTACTCATGTAACATTTACAAAAAGAAGTTTTAGGCACAGTATAAAAATTTAGACAATATATAATTTAAAAGAGATTGTTTAAGGAATTGGCTTATTGGGAATTTTCACTTATTAATTTCTGATTGTATTCATTTTTACCACACACTTGTTTGTTTTCAAAATACATAAACAAAATTTTAAGTGTTCAATCCCATTTTCTTTTTAGAATTTTCCTCAATATCCCTAAATCGTTCCATTCTCTTTCTTTCCTTTCTTATAGGAAAAACTGTACCACTTTCCTTCCAAGGGTAAACAATTAATAGTTCCTTCTCCTCTAGGATAATATTACATCAATTATACCTTCTGTTATGAATTTTTGCATTTCTGCTTCTAATGTCTTCTTCACTTCACCCTACACAGTTGTCTCTTGTCCCCAATCCTAAAGCATCTATTCACATTAAGGACTCAAATTCCTCCTGCCTCTCTCTGTTAAAATTCTCTATTTGACAAAATTTCTCCTTTCCAAAACCACAAATCCACCTCATCTATGTTTTAGACGTACAACTTATTGAATCATCATTGTTGATAGACCTTTGTGCGTAGAGTAATCGGCAACTTGTCCAATACTCAACTCCATCACGAAGGCTAAATCCTTCAGAAAGAACAAGGGTAGAGGGAGAGAGGACTGTGCACTCTGAACAAATCTGCCTGGCAGGAGAGAGGCATAAGCATTGGCCCAGGAACCGAGTCCTTTCCTCTCTAGGCCTTCAACATTCCATCGACAAGGATCAAGACTCCACCTGATTCTCAGACCCCTTCCCCTTCATGCACAGAATCGGGGAACCCAACCATTCACTCACACTCCCCACACTACGCACACCAGCCTCTCTGTCGTTTTAGTTCTTGACTTCTCTGGGATTGATTTCATCCTACCCTGTTTCCTTATTTATGTCAGTCACAAGAGGTCCTAGACTTCCAGGTCATTCCCAAAGCCTCATTCCCACAAGCCCCCATATCTACTTTAAGCTGTCACCATTTTTCATTCCTCCCCAACACCCTGTGCCCTCTGGAATTCTTGATTCATCTCCCACATCCAACCCATCCCCTTTTCTTGCTACCACTCTAGTTCAATCCACTGCTGTTTCTTGCCAGGATTGCTGCAATCGCTTCTTGCCTAGTCTGCTTCCGCCATGGCTCCCTAAAATCTATCCTTGACAGAGAAGCCAGGATAATCCAATCAAAGTATGCCTGACCATGTCATGCTTCTGCTCAAAACACTCCAGCAGCTGCCCATTTCATTCAGCGTGAAAGCCAAAGTCCTAACAATGCCTACAAGCCCTGCATCGCCTGTCCCCAGCCCAGGGTTTATCTTCAGTCTTCCTCCTACTCATCCTCCAACCCAGCCACACTGGCATCCTTGCTGATTCTCCTCTCAGAAAACTCACAAGGCCATTATCTGACGAACTCCAGATATTTCCTTGAATGTCGCCTTCTCAATGAAGTTTACCCTGATCATGACGTCTTCCATTTTAACCCACACCCTGTCCTGCACTGCCAACTCCCTGTATCTTGCTTTTATTTTTCTCACTTTCTAATATATTATAGAATTCACTTATTTAGTTCATGTTGATTATTTTTCATCTGCCTCCCCACACTCACACAGAATATTATCTCCAGAAGGGCAATACACTTTTTCTGTTTTATATGTTGATGTATGTCAAGTTGCTAGAACAAGCAGGCACTCAAGAGATGTTCATTGACTAAATGAATAAATGATTCTCAACCTTGTCAAACTTAAGATTCCCTTTCATAACAAATATGGGCTAATATCCCCTTTACCACAGTGAAGTAAAAGCCATAAGCTACCTACACATGCAATTTTTTTTATTTTTTGAGTTGGAGTCTCACTCTGTTGCCCAGACTGGAGTGCAGTGGTATGCTCCTGGCCACCGCAGCCTCGACCTGCTGGGCTCCGGTGATCCTTCCGCCTCAGCCT
>NW_007252147.1:33081-38491 GCF_000164805.1 Carlito syrichta
ACTCCAACTCAAAAAAAAAAAAAAAAAATTAAAGTTATGCCTTAACTATACTATAAGGGAAAAAGTAAAGAAAGTAATTTACAATAAAATAATACATGATCCAATCAGAAAATGCTCAGGCATCCCTAAACTAAAAGACACAGTGGAGTAGGCAGATACTTGCATCCATCTGTAAAATCTCCAGGAAAGGGACAACCACAAAATGAACTGCATTAGTGATTCAAATTCCATGAATGATAGTGCCATTCAATTTATCACACCCCAGGAAGATGTAATAATCTTTTTAAAATGTATAAAAAAAATTTTATGTTTACATGTAAACAGATTGCAGGTTCAGCTCAGACAATTATAAACAGATTTTTTACTTACATAAATGAGCAGTGGGACACTCAAGTCTCGTAGGAAGCCGGGCTCGGTGGCTCAGCCTGTAATCCCGCGCCTTTGGGAGGCTGAGGTGAGTGGATTGCCTGAGCCCATGGGTTCGAGACCCACCTGGGCAGCGAGACCTCATCTCTACAATAAATAAAAAAATCAGCCGGGCGTGGTAGCGCATGCCTGTAATTCCAGCTACTCGGAAGGCTGAGGCGGAAGGATCGCCGGAGCCCAGCAGGTCGAGGCTGCGGTGGCCGGAAGCGGCCACTGCACTCCAGTCTGGGTGACATAGTGAGACTCCAACTCAAAAAAAAAAAAAAAAGTCTCGTAGGATGTGGGACAATTCTTTTGTTGTGCTGGGCGATGAAAGATGTCTACTCGACCCCACCAACTATATTCTAGTAGTACTCCCATCTCAATCACTGGGATGTGCAAAATCCCTCTGGAAATTTCCAAAACACCCCCTGGAGGCAGTTCTATCCCAACAGACTGTTGATCTATAAATCCGGTGGCCTCTTTCCTGTTATTGGCTTCCTGTGTACAGCATTTGATCTGCTGATGAGCTCCTCACCTCTCCACCCTCCCTTGACTCCCATGTCACTGCATCCCTGCAGTTTTCCCTTTGAGCCTTCACCAATTCCTGCCTGGTATCATGATCTGACTGCTCACTTTCCCCTACCCATCCCTGCTGTCTTCCCTTTTCCTCTTCACATGCTCTTCAACTGCCTCTCCTAAGCAACTGACTCTCAAAGTGCCCTTTCTGCATGAAAAATGCAAATCCACATTTCCGACCGCCACTTGGTCATACACATAGAAAGCCTTAAGTGATACGTGCCCCAAATCAAACTATAGGCGCACCTCAAAGACATTGCAGGTTTGATTCCAGACCACTGCAATCAAATGGATATTATAATAAAGTGAGTCGCACAAATGTTTTGGTTTCCCAGTGCATGTAAAAGTTGTATTTACACTAGGTTGTATCCTGTTAAATGTGCGGTAGCATCATGTCTTTAAAAATGTACATCATTTTAAAAGAACTTATTGCCAAAAACTGCTGTCATCTAAGCGTTCAGCAGTCATACTCTTTTTCCTGGTGGTGGGTCTTTCCTCAACGTTGACAGCTGCAGACTGATCAGGGTAGGGTGCTGAAGGCTGGAGTGGCTGAGGAAATTTCCTAAAATAAGACAACAATACAATAGTTAAGTTTGCCACATCGATGGACACTTCCTTTCAAAAAAGATTTCTCTGTGGCATGTGATGCTGTTTAATAGCAGTTTACCCATGGTAGAACATCCTTCAAAATTGAAGTCAATCCTCTCAAGTCCTGCTGTTTTATCAATTAAACTTGTGGACTATTCTAAAACCCTTGTTGTCATCTCAGCAATGTTCACAGCATCTTCACTAGGAGTAGACCCCATCCAAAGAACCCACTTTTTTTGCTCAACCGTCAGAAGCAACTCCTCATTTGTTCAAGTGTGGTCATGAGACTGCAGCAATTCAGTCACGTCCTTAGGCTCCACCTCTAATTCTAGTTCTCTTGCCATTTCCACCACGTGTTAAAGTTACTTCCTCCACCGAAGTCTGGAATCTCTCGAAGTCCTTTGTGAAGGTTGCAGTCAACTTCTTCCAAACGTTTGTTAACGTTTTATCTTGACTCCTCCCATGAATCCCAAATGTGTTTAATGGCATCTAAAATGGTGAATCCTCTCCAGAAGGTTTTCAATGTTCACAGCCCAGATTCATCAGAGGAATCACTATCGATTGCAGCTACAGCCTTATGAAATGTATTTCTTTTTTTTTTTTGAGTTGGAGTCTCTCTGTCGCCCAGACTGGAGTGCAGTGGCATGCTCTCGGCCACTGCAGCCTTGACCTGCTAGACTCCGGTAATCCTTCTGCCCCAGCCTTCCAAGTAGCTGGAATTATGAGCGTGCACTACCACACCTGGCTAGTTTTTGATTTATTATAGAGACGAGGTCTCACCAAGTTGCCAGGGTGGGTCTTGAACCCGTGGGCTCAGGCAATTCACTCACCTCAGCCTCCCAAAGTGCTGGGATTATAGGCTGAGCCACCAAGCCCAGCCTGAAATGTATTTCCTTAATACTAAAATCTGAAAGTTGAAATTACTCCTTGATCTATAGGTTGAAGAATGGATGTTATGGCAGCAGGCATGAAAACAACATTAATTTCCTTGTACATCTCATCTCCATTGGTGCTCTTGGGTGACCAGGAGCAGTGTCAGTGAGAAAAAAATCATTTTTTCTGAGCAGTCGGTATCAACAGTGGGCTTATAATATTCAGTAACCCATGCTGTAAGCAGATGTGCTATCAGCCAGGTTTTGTTGTTCCACTTATAGAGCACAGACAGAGTTGATTTAGCATCATTCTTAAGGGTCTTAGGATTTTTGGAATGGTAAATGAACATTGGCTTCAACTTAAAGTCACCAGCTGCATTAGCCCCTAACAAGCCTGTGTTTTGGAGCTTTGGAACCAGGCATTAACTTCTCTCTTAGGAGAGTTCTAGATGGTACCTTCTTCCAATAGAAGGCTGTTTTATCTACATTGAAAATCTATGGCCAGGTGCGGTGGCTCAGCCTGTAATCCCAGCACTTTGGGAAGCTGAGGCAAGAGGATTTCCTGAGCCTGGGGATTCGAGACCAGCCTGGGCAACTTGGTGAGACCTCATCTCCACAATAAATCACAAAAACTAGCCGGGTGTGGCGGTGTGTGTCTGTCGTTCCAGCTACTCGGAAGGCTGAGGCGGAAGGATCACCTGAGCCCAGCAGGTTGAGGCTGCGGTGGCCATGAGCATGCCACTGCACTCCAGCCTGGGCGACAAGAGTGAGACTCCAACTCAAAGAGAAAAAAAAAATCTGTTGTTCAATGTAGCCACCTTCATCAGGGATCTCATCTAGACCTTCTAGATAACTTGCTGCTTCATCTTAAACTTTTATGTTATGGAGGTGGCTTCTTTCCTTAAACCTCATGAACCAACCTCTTGCTAGTTTCAAACTTTTCTGCAGCTTCCTCACCTCTCTCAGACTCCATAGGAAAGAGTTAGGGCCTTGCTCTGGGTGAGGTTTTGGCTTCAGGGAATGATGTGGCCGGTCTGCTCTTCTCTCCAGATCACAAAAACTTTCTCTATATCAGCATAAGGTTGTTTCATCTTCTTATCATACACGTGTTAGCACTTTTTATTTCCTTCAAGAACTTTTTTCCTTTGCATTCACAACTTGGCTGTTTGGTGCAAGAGACCTAGCTTTTACCTATCTAAGTTTGACATGCCTTCCTCGCTATGCTTATTCACTTGTAGTTTTTTATTTAAAGTGAGAGTCGTGGGATTCCTGCTTTCACTTGAAAACTTAGATGCCACTATAAGGATATTAACTGGCCTAATTTCAATACCGTTGTGTCTCAGGGAATAGGGAGGCCTGAGGAGAGGGAGATGGAAACCGGCTGGTTGAAGGAGCAGTCAGAACACACACAACTTTTATCAATTGATGGGTGTGGTTCGTGGTACTCCAAAACAATTACAATGGTAACAGCGAAGAGCACGGATCATAGATCACCATAACAGATAGAATAAAAGTGAAAAAGTGTGAAAAACGGTGAGAATGACGAAAATGTGACATGGAGACATAAAGAAAGCACATGATGTTGGAAAAAATGATTCTGATAGACTTGTTGGATGCAGGGTAGCCACAAAACTGAAATTCATAAAACACAAACAAACAAAATTCCAAAACACAAGAAGTGCATTAAAGCAAAGCACAAGAAAACAAAGAATGCCAGTAGTCATCTCCCAAAACTCCATCAGTTTTATCTACTTATGTGAATGGCAGTATCATCCACTTAATCTAGAAATGGGTTTGATTCCTGTTCCTCATTCTGCACATCCAACTGATGGCACGCTCTGTCCATTTTTCCTCTGTCTTCTACCTGCTTTCTATCACCGTGGTTCAAGCTACCATTACCAGCAGCTTAGAGTATTGTCACAGCTTCCTAAAGGGTACGTCCACCCCAATTTATCTTTCGATACACCCTCCAAGGAAATTTCTGCATCAAAAACTGCAGCCAACGTTAATTGTTAATATCAATATTATATGCCATGCACTATACTCAATGCTTCCTAACGCTTTGAAAGTGCACAGCCATGTCATAAAGTTGGAACTATTATTGTTTAAGTTTTAAAGATGAGGCAGAGGGAGTTTGAGTAGGTTAAATAACTTCCTTAAGGTCACAAGGCGCAGAAGTGGCAACACTAGGAAGCCAGGGCTACCTGGCTTCTGAAGACCATTTCCTTTTGCTCTCTTTGCCACTACCCTGGATCAGAATCTGTTCCGTCTCTGTCCCATCCCATCTGCCTTCTCCTTCCCTGTGCATACTTCCAGTTCCTTGGCCCTTCTCTTGGTTTGCTCATCAGCCATTTCAAGAAAGACCTTCCCAGCAGGCTCCTCCTCTTTCCCTGTGTCCACATGGGTCTCCAGCCCGCCTTCTCCCCACTCTCTCTTCCCAGCTGCTTAGAGAAAGGCTGGAGAAATAAATGAAGAGTGCGGGGTAGTAGACACACAGAACTTCCTGCACCTTTGGCCTTTCTCGGCCTAACTCCCAGGGTTGCTTGATGGTTTGAATATAATGAACCCATTAAGTAAAAAGCACTCTCTGCAAGTGCTGGGGAGCGCCCTACACATGCCAGGTGTCATTACTCACCCTCCTCGTAGGAGCCCAGGGTTTCAACTGAGTTACTCTGTGAGCAACACGTTTCGTGTTCCAAGCAGAGGATGCCACACGCGTGATCGGGGTGACGGAAGGGCCCTACATCCTGTGAACTTGGCCCACCCTCATTACCTCCAAGTCCAGCTTACAACGGGGGTTGCCCTGAGCGAGTGCGCCAGGACGAAAATGGCACTCCCCTGCAAATGCCCCCTTACGCAGGGTCTCCAGCGGGGGCTCCCCATCGCCCCAGAAGTTCAAAGCGTTTGCAAACGCGCCCCCGGGCCCTCGCCAGGCCCGGGCCCCGTCCCCGCCCCTCCTTCCGGGC
>NW_007252147.1:39376-53965 GCF_000164805.1 Carlito syrichta
GAGGCCCCTCCGGAAGGGGCGACCTCCCGGCCCGGGGCGTGAGTGCTGATCAATAAAAGAAGCCAACCCCAATTTCCCGCCCTCCCTGACCTGCCTCCCCACCCTCCTCCGAGCGCGCTCCCGAGCGTGCCTGAAAGTTCTGCTGAGTCCTGAGCGAGCCTCTCCAGAGTCTTTTAGAATATGCCCCACAGTACAGGATCAGAAGGTCTTGTGTTCTCTCTCCCTCTGCCCCGCCTCCCTGAGAGTACTGAGCATCTCCAGAGTCTTTTAGAATATGCCCCACAGTACAGGATCAGAAGGTCTTGTTGTGTTCTCTCTCCCTCTCCCCCCCACCCTGAGAATACTGAGCATCTCCAGAGTCTTTTAGAATATTCCACAATGTGCTGGATCAGAGTTCTTGTTTGGTTGCCTCTCTCTCTGTCTCTCCTTCTCTGTCTCTCTCACACACACATGCATGCTACACACCCCAGGCATACCACATAACATACAACACACAACTTGACCGACACACACTCCACATGCAATTTGCCCCATAGTACACACATCACGACATTACACACCCACACTTCATTTATACTATACACTACGGTACACATCATTTTTATCAGCAGAGATAAATGTCAGTTTGTTGGAGGGAGTGCGTATGTATTTATGTTCATAAATGTCAGTTTATTACCAAGTGGTAAATGAAACCTCCTGTTGTGGTAATTTAGAATGTTTTTGTGGCTCATTTTTAATAAAATGGGCTTGATTTCCTACAACACCTTCGAAGCCTTACTCTGGTCTAACAGGCAGACTTTTGATCCCAGCAGGCGAGATGTGAGGGGCTGTCCTTTTCTAGGAAGGAATCCTTGGAAAAACTTCACAGAAGCCTTTCTCCTGTGAGTGGGTCTAGGGAAGAGTTGGGGGTAACTACATTTTCTCTGCCTCTTTCCCTTCAAGAGTGGTGAGCTGAACATGCTTTTGGTCTGAGCAGGACTGTCAAGACACCCACCTCCTCCCCTGCCCACAGGACTCACAGTCCACCTCCCTTTCTATTTGGATTTAGTTGGAGAATGGTTCAGGGATTTCAGATCAAGTCCAAAAGCATGATGGCATCTGCTGATGTAAGAGCTCTTTATTTCCGTAAGAGTCCATCATTTCAAGATCAACAGTGGTAACTGCACCTCTGACCTGTACTCAGAAAATGATACTCAAACATATTTCAACACTTAAAGTTGATTCCTAGATGATTATTGTTAGTCTTTTCACGGGGATGGTAGAGAGAGCCCTTGAAATCTTTCTCAGTAATGACCTTTAAGGAAGCTGAAGATTTATGTGTCATTCCTGGAATAAGTAAGGGAAAAAAAATTGGTCTTGAAATTCAGGTTCTGAATTTAGATCAGAGTTGCTGATCTCCTGGGTTTCTTTCTTTTCTTTTTTTTTTTTTTGAGTTGGAGTCTCACTCTTTCACCCAGACTGGAGTGCAGTGGCCGCTCCCGGCCACCGCAGCCTCGACCTACTGGGCTCCGGCAATCCTTCTGCCTCAGCCTTCCAAGTAGCTGGAACTACAGGTACGCGCTAGCATGCCCGGCTAATTTTTGACTTATTGTAGAGATGAGGTCTATGCCAAGTTGCCCAGGCGTGTCTCGAACCTGCGGGCTCAGGCAATCCACTCACCTCAGCCTCCCAAAGGGGCGGGATTACAGGTTGAGCCACTGAGCCTGGCTATCTCCTGGGTTTCTAGAGAGAAGGGAAGCAGTCACTTTCTCCTCACTTCTGTCTGAAATCCCCATGACATCACAGCAACAGATAACTCTTCCCGGGATCCTTCTGGAGAACCTGCATTCTCCCTCCTGTCTTCAGTGATTTTGTTGACATCTTGACCTAAAAGTGTCCGAATATTGATTGGTGTTCATGTCAACGAAGAGGCAATCACACATGTTTTCTGTGTGTGCAAAGCATTTATAGGACAGGATTTATTTCTTTATTTTCTTGGGAGCAGTGGTCCCAGCCAAACGAAGAACCTTGACCAGGGTAACTAGTTCAAAATATCTTGCCCAGTCTCTCTACCTCTCAATTTTCTGAATTGGTATTTAGGATGGTGGTGGGAGAGACCATGACTTTGGGAGTTGGCACAATATCCTTATTCATCTGTAATAAATTACTGGGTACTCATAGGTTGTAAGTGTTGGTTAAATTTGTAGAATTAGGTTTTTTGTGCAACTGGGTTCAATAGTTAAAAATCTCCCTGAACTTTTTTAATTTTTTAATTTTTTTTTTTTTTTTTTTTTTAGTTTTGTAGAATAAGGTTTTGTTTGTTTCAGTTTGAATTTTTTCTGGCTTCATTTGGTAGGGTGAATGCCAAAATAAAAGACCGTGGGCGTTTTCAGGAGATCTGGTCATCTATTTTGCATCCTCTCTGAAATATGTTACTTCCTGCATAATGAAGTGAAGGGATTTGCTGCTGGGCAGTGCTTTCCTTATTCCCACAAAGAAATTACTTAAAAGCCAGCCCTGGGAACTTTGTCTACAAATCTCTCAGGAAAAAAAAAAGAGTAGCCCAGGACTGCAGCTTCTGCACGTACACTGGTTATAGCTGATAAGCACTGGGTTCTCTCTCGCTTATTTTTCCCACAGAGGAGAAAAAGAAATAGTTTGAACCATGACATTCTTGCTCAAAACAACAGCAAAGACATATCATACAGCAACAATGAAGGGAAGAGAGAAATTAAGAGGCTATTGAGAGGCTTGTTTTTCTCGGTACAAGGCAGGTGCAGGGAGAATTCTGCAGGTTTTGGACTCGTCATTCATTCACTTTCATTAATTGTGCTGGAGGTAGTTAGCAAAAGTGAACAGGCACACTGTAGCTTTAAAAAGTCAGCCATGAACCAGAAGGCAGTTGGTGCAGCTTGTGTGTGATTCCTAACGTCATGTTGGCTGAGAGCCAGCCTGGTTTTATTTCACTGTGTCAAATTGTACCTCCTTATTGAATTCCTTTGCCAGCCTACTTTGTGAAAGAAAACATTGGGGTTTCTTTGGCTGTTCTTGATAAGCCTATAAAAATGATATGTTTTAGTTGCTTCTAGGTAGGTTTTCTTTTTACTCTTGCACCAAAAAAAGAGAGAAAATAATAGTAATAATAATAGGACAATGTAGTGTGACGTTGTAAGAGTATCATTGTGAGTGTTTTGTTTTGTTTTGTTTTCTGAGATGCTTAGAAAATGGTGAATGTGTAACAGTTTCCAACTGAGTGAAATCATTCTTTGAGCTTGGAGCTGCAGCACTGTGTCCTGTCTACTCAACGGTGTGTGAATGGATGCTGATGTCTCGATGTATATTAAATGTTGGGTTTCTCTATCAATGATCTAAGTGCTTTAGCAAGTGGAAGTTTGTGTGTGTGTGTGTGTGTGTTTTTCAGGAGTGAAGATTATCCCACACTTACAGGGTTATTTGTTAATCATCTACTTCTCTAACAGTGATAAAAAAATCTTGTGAATATACTAAATGATGCACTTGCCATGTCAAGAGTAATCCCTGGAGAAGGAGTGCCGAAGTAGAAAGTGATTTGAGAGGAAATGTATTTAATGTATGGCTGCAGCTGAATGAGAGCAAACACGTTTCGGGACTGTTTTTTTGTTTTGTTTTGTTTTGTTTCTTAAAGCAGTTTTGTTCATAGCTTTTTCATTTTGCTAATGGCATATTAATTGTGGAGTTTTTATTTTTTCACAGTCCTCATCCTATTAAACAAAAAGAGTGATGGATGCTACCCTATCTCCTTAAGTGTTTTGATGATTTTTCATAAATTTAATGAGCTGTCTACTCTTTCTTACACATATACACAATGTGCGCGCGTACACACACACGCACACACATACACACACACACACACACACACACACACACACATACACACACTAGCACCACCTTTCTGTGCTTAGGGCTATCTGGCATTTTTGTGAGCTTCCTGCTTTACCCCAGCATGGCCATCTCACAGACCGGTTTTTGAGGCTTTCGTTGAGAATATGAGAGGTAGGGGAATACTTGGTGACAAAAGCTTTAAGTGCCCTTCTGCATAGCAATGAAAAAAATCTAGGAGCAGGGGGAGAAGACCAAAAAAAAAACCCCCCCAAATATAATAAGAAAATAAAGAAAATCACAGCCCATAGCGGGAGGGGGCAGGAAGAGGGGGGGGATTGTTTTTCTCTACTTTGACTCATTTGTGAGTTGCAGTGTCTTAAGTGAGAGCAAGGTACCCAGAGAAGGCTGTGCCAGTTCACACAGCACTTGTTTTGAACAAGGATTCAATTTCATTTGCAAATGCTTATTGTCAAGGCAGGGAGTGCCAGTACAGATGAAAGCACCCCAATCCGTCTCCTCCAGTTCTTGAGGTTTAATCACATCTCTCCAATCGCCGAGGGAACTGGAGGTTTAAACAAACATACGTGAACTGGTGTGAAGCTGTTAAAAGGGACCATTATGTTTCCGATTCAGAATATATATTCTTCTCTCACTTTCTAAGAATTAAACCCAAGCTTTTCTCCCTTATTGATTAGTTGCTGAAGTAAAGGAACCCTGCAGCCTTCCCATGCTATCTGTTGAGATGGAAAACAAGGAAAATGGCTCTGTCGGTGTAAAAAAGTAAGTGAAGCTGGCTTCTGAGTTCTGCTTCTGCAAACAACAGAGGGACTTGGTTTCTATTTTGATACTTCTTGCTTATCTCCTACAAATACACAGTTTGGGGGTTGCCTTGGTTTGTCTCCACTGGCCACCAGCCTCCCTCCTACCCCCAGCCCCACTTACCTTTTTCTGTGTTCCATTTCTAAGACAGAAATGACTCAGACATCAAAATGTGCATGAAAGGTTTGTGTATCAGGCTTTGGAACAAGGATGGTGGAGGATTTCAACCCTGCATTCTGTCTATTGAAACAAAAACTTCAAGCAGAGACTCTGCCTTCCAAGTTCATGGGCAAAAGGAAGGGGGCAGAAAATAGAGTTGGAGGCTTTTTTTTTTTTTTTTAAACAATCACTTGAGCTCAAAACTGAGAGCTGTAGTGCAGGAAAGGGAAAAGCTTCCAGCAGAATACTAAGTTTAACAACTTCTCCGTCCTAATTTTATAAACTGTTCATTGAATGTGAAACATTTCAGTGTATACCATGATGTTCTATTTTAATGTCTGTTCTCACATTTGAAACTTCTGATTGTATGTGTTATGTAAGAGTTATACGCTTGATTCTTCTAAATAGGAAAATTTAGTTACATTATGTAGCAAACATTCTGAAACAAAACAAAAAGATATCCATGAGTATTTTTTAATGTATATTCTCATTTAGGAGTTGTATTGAAGCAATAACTTCTTTGATTACAAGGACAGAGGAAATTCCAAGAGGATGTTATCTTTTGTTTCTTCCTTGTCATTTAGTTCAAAATTGCCATCAGCTTGAGCTTTGGCAGAAACTAATTAAATGTAATCCATAGAAGCTGTGATATCTAAATGAGGAAACGTTTGTGCTATATGTGGATGGATATAAGGTATCACAGCCAAGTAGCATTAAAATTAACTTAATAAAAATCTATATTTTACAAAAGTAGTGGGTAATTTACGTATCAGTGTCATACTGACATGTTTGTTACCATTCTTAAAGTTTGGGGTAGGTAGATGAAGGAGAAATGAAAGAAACAGATGCTGTTTTATGTCTGATTAGATTCGTGGTGTCCAACAGTACTTTCATCAGTGATGGAAAATATTCTGTATTTGCGCTGTCTAAAATGATAGCCACATGTGGCTGTTAAGAACTTGAAATGTGACTAGTGTAACAGACAGTTGAACTTTTAATTTTACTTAATTGTAATTTATTTGAAAATCAACAGCTTTATTCAAATATATGACATAATAAATTGCGTGTGTTTAAAATACAAAATTTGGTCAGTTTTGGCATTCGTATATACCCGTGAAACCACTGCCACAATTAAGATAGTGAACCTATCCATCACTTTCAAAGTATCACCACAACTTCTTATAATCTCCCCCTCCTGTCCTTTCCTGCCCGCATATGCTCACAACCACTGATATGCTCTCTGTCACTGTAAATTAGTTTGCTTTCTCTAAGATGTTTTATAAATGGATATATATGTGTATCTATCTATACATGTCTGGTTTCTTTCATTCGATATAATTAACGTGAGATTTATCCGTGTTATTGTGTGTGTCAATAACTTACTGCTTTTTATTACTGAGTAATATTTTATTCTGTGGGCACGTTAACAGCTTGTTTACGACCATCCACATGATGACAGACATTTGGGTTGTTTTCGTTTCTTAGGAATAACAATAAAACCTCCTTGATCATTTGTGTACAGCTCTCTGTGTGGACAAATGCTTTCATTTCTCTTTCATAAATGCTTAGGAATGGAATTGGCTGAACTATGTGGTAGGTGTCTTTTTCACTTTAAAAAAAAACAACAAAATCGCCTGTTTTCCAAACTGGTTGTCCCATGTACATTCCTAACAACAGTGTGTGAGCGTTCCAGTTGCTCACATTCTTGTTAACTTGGCATGATCAGGCTTTTTCATATTAGACACTGTATCATGTGTGGTTGTAATTTTCATTCCCCTAATGACTAATAAAGTTGAGCATCTTGTCTTGTGATGATCTGCCATTTATGTATCCTCTTAGGTCACATATTACTCCCATCTTTTGCCCATATTTTTATTGGGTATGGTTTTTCGTATGTATTGTATAGAATTTTTATTTTATGATTATAAGTCCTTTCTCATACATATGATTTGAAAATATTTTCTTCCAGTGTGTGGTTTGTCATTTCATTCTCTCGATGGTGTCTTTCAAAGTGCAGAAATCTTATAATTTTTACAAAGTCCCAGTTATTATTATTTTTAATTTTATGGATAGTGATTTTGGTGTCATATTTAAGAAATTTTCTTCTAGCACAAGGTCACAATTATTTTTTTTAATGTTTTCTTCTAGAAGTTCTGTAGCTTTAGGTTTCAGTACTTAGCACTATGATTTTTTGAGTTAATTTTTATTTGTGGTATGAGATAAGGGTTGAAATGTTGAAGTGTTTTGTTGGTGGTAGTGATAGTGGTTTTTTGCTTATGGATATCCAATTTTTCCAGTATTGTTGTTCAAATGCTTCTGCAACTTTGTTGAAAAATAATAGAGCATATAAATGTAGGTCTATTTCTGGACTCTATTTCATTGATCTTTTGCACATAGTTATGCTAGCATAATACTGCTTTGATAACTATAACTTGAAACCAGGTAGTGTTAGCCATCCAACTTTGATCTTCTTTTGCAAAGTTATTTTAGCTCTTTACATTTTGATATGAATTTTAGAATCAGCTTGTGAATTTCCACCAGAAAAAAAAAACCTGCTTGCATTTTAATTGACATTGCATTGAATTATCAATCAATTTGGAGAGAGTTAACGTTTTAACAATTTATGTCTTCCAACAAAGGAACACAGCATTTTTCTCCATTTGCTTATGTTGTCTTTCATTTTTTTCAGCAATATTGTATAGTTCTCAGTGTGTGTGCAGTTCTTGCATATTTTTGTTAGATGCATCCTAATATTTCATGGTTTTAATTATATATGTATATATATATTTTAGAGACAGGATCTAACTGGGACTGCAGGCACATTCCTCAACATCTGACTAATTTTTTAATTTTTTTGTAGAGATGAGGTCTCTCGCTAAGTTTCCCTGTCTGGTCTCAAACTCCTGGGTTCAAGCTGTCCTCCTGCCTTGGCCTCCTGAAGTGCTGGGATTAGAGGCGTGAGCCATCATGCTTGGCTATTATTGCTTTGCATTCAAGTTCACTAATCTCCGAAAATGTCGAGTCTTTTGTTAGTCCCACCCAGTGCATTTTTTGTTTCAGACAATGTAGTTTTCCCCTCTAGAAGTTCATCTTTTTTTTTAACTATCTTCCAAGTCTCTACTTGCCATATTCGGTCTTTTCTCTAGCTTCTTGAACATATAAAATGTGGCCATAATAATTGTCTTAATATCCTTGTTTACTAATTATTTCCCCGTCAGTTTGAATTGACTAAGTTTTCTTCTTATTATGAGTCATATTTTTCTGCTTTTTTGCATACCTGGTAATTTATGATTGAATGCTAGACATTGTGAATTTTACCTTTCTGAGGGCTGAATATTTTTGGAATTGTATACACATGCTTGATCTTTGTCCTAGAATGCTGTTAAGTTACTTGGAAACAGTTTGATACTTTTAAGTCTTGCTTTTTTAAGTTTTGTTAGGCGGGGCCACAGCTGCATTTAGTCTAAGGGTATTTTTTCCCCTTTTACTGAAGTAAGACCCTTCTTTGTACTCTAACCAATGCTTCTGAATTACAAGATTTCCTTTCTGGCAGGTGGGAAAAGGTACCACTTATATCCGCATGTGATCTCCAAGGGTTGTTGCTAAGCCTCCAAGGTGTGTTTTCCTACTTCACGTGGTTTTCTCACATGCAGGTACTGATCAGGAACTCGAGGGGAACCCTCTGCAGACCTCTCGGGTTCTCTGTCTTCTTCAAGGCTGCCCTATGCACAGTCTAAAAACTTCCTTCAGACAGTAAGTGGAAGGCCTTACCTTGCTTGTTTCCCACCACTCAGGGACCACTGTCCACTACCAATAACCAATTTCTTGTGTGCCTTTGTTTCTCCTATTTTGTCTGTTTTTCATTGTTTTAGTCAGCAGGGTATATATGGTCCCCGTTACTCTGTCTTGACTGGAAGTAGAAGTTCCAACTAATTTATATAGCCACAAGTGGCTAGTGGCTAACGTATTGGACAGGACAGAGTTAAATTATAATGCAGAATCCCTAAAGGCATAAAACATGGGGATGGGGTCTCAAAGCTGTACTGTGGAGTAGCTGGCCTGTACATTTAGGATGTTTAGCAATATACCTAGCCTGTACCAACTGGATGCCGGTGGTAACCCTCTTCGGTCTTGACAATCAAAAATGACTCCAGACATTGCTAACTTTTCCCTGAGGGGAAAACTCATACCCAGTTGAGGATTGTTGCTCTAGGGTAACCTCCCCACAAGGAGTGTGTGGCATGGTGGCTTTTAGATATCAGAAACTAGCTTACATATTTGTACTGGTCATTTCTGCTTAAAACCCTAAACAGAACAGGAATTTTTAAATATTACCATCTTGGGCTTCCTCTGCTTTCCTTCTTTGTCTCTTGCTTTATGTATCATACAAGAGAGGAGAGGAGGAGAGAGCAAGAAAAAAAAGCACATGTGGTAAAATATTAACATTTGGAGGAATCTTGGCAAAGGGCATATGGGACTTTTGTTCTATTCTTGCAGCTTTTCTATAAGTCTGAAACTTTAAAAAAACAGACCAACTTTTTTAAAAAAACCAGTTTATTAACTGGCAACGAAAATGTTCTTTTAGGAAAGTAACAATACTCTAAGCCCAGATGTGAAGACCGGGAGAGAATTAACCATGTCATTAAAATGGAAAGAGGTTTCACCTTTGTGAAAGTCTTAGGTGCAGAAGACTTGGGTTTGATCTTTTGTTTCTCAACTAGCAGAAGAACATTTAATTTCCCTCTGTCTTGGTTCTCTTGAATGTAAAACTGAAATGAAGAGCTGTTGTGAGGATCAGAGACTAGCACTTACAAATTGTATAGTGACACCATGGTAGTTCTCATCCATGGAAAGCTCAGAGCTGGGAGCCATACGTTGTGCTCATTGTCTTAACACATGTTGTCTTGTTTAATCATGGCAACATTTGATATGGTAAATATATTGCAGCCTTATATTAAGTGAGTAAACTGGAGCTCAGAAAAGTGACTATTTAAAAATTACACGAGAAAGTGGTAATTCTGAGGTTTGAAACCAACTCTTCTGACTCCAAAATAACTCTCTTTTTTCTCCATACAACTTTTGTCCTACAACTGTTCTCACTCAATCCCATACACTGCAGTGGATTTAGTTTTAGGTAGTCTTGGGACAGGCTTATTCCAAGGCTGGATGCTTGTGTCATTGCTGCAAGAGGAGGAAAAGAATACTTGAAACTCATATTTCAGGCCTTCTGATTTTAAACTTATTGACCTAAATGACTGTGATGGAGTAAATCCTACCTGGACAATTTTTTTTTCTAATTTTATTTTATTTTTTTTGTATAGTTGGTATCTCACTATATTGCCCAAGCTGGTCTTGAACTGCTGGCCTCAAACATTTTTCCACCTCAGTCTCCCAAGGTGCTAGGACAACAGACTTGAGCCGCTGAGCCTGGGCATACCTTGACAATTTAAACAAACATTATACTGGACTTCCTTCCTCCCTTTTCCCTTCATTTATTTATTCCTGCTAAAGTCTCCCAGCTTTGATCCACAAAGCTCTTATATCTCTAATGCCACTCATTGTTCAGATCTCGGTTGTCCTGTACAATATGAGTCAATAGGATTTTTGGCATGACAAATACCAAGGAGTAGATTCTACTTGAACTCATTCCAAAAAGAGTACGTGAATTTTATATTTAATTTGGAGTTCAGGGTCTTCAAAAGTAATAACCAACAAGTCAATAAGAAAAGCACAAACCAAAAAATACGTTAGAAAAATGGCCAAAGCACAAACAATTATTGTACAGAAGAGGACATATACATAGTCAAACAACATGGGAAGAGTTGTTCAGTAACATCAGTGACCAAGAAAATGACATTAGTGGCATGCCCATTTACTTTGAAAAAAAATCTAAAAATAAAGGAATGCCAGTAATTAGGGAAGGTATAGATTTCTAGGATACAGTTCGGCATTGTTAAACAATCAAATATTTTTGTTATTGTTGGGGGGGATTAATTTTATGTGTGTATTCATTTATTTATTTTTGAGTTGGGCTCTCTGTTGCCCAGGCTGGAGTGCAGTGGCACAATCACGGCTCACTACAGTTTTGACCTTCTGGGTTCATAGTCCTCCCACCTCAGCCTCCCACGTAGCTGGGACTACAGACGCATGCAACCACAGCCAACTAATTTTAAAAATTGTTTTGTATTAACAAGTTCTTGTGGCCGGGCTTGGTGGCTCAGCCTGTAATCCCGCGCTTTGGGAGGCCGAGGTGAGTGAATTGCCTGAGCCTGCGGGTTCGAGACTCGCCTGGGAAATTGCCGAGACCTCATCTCTACAATAAATAAATTAAAAAAAAAAATTGGCCTGGCGAGGCAGCACACATCTGTAGTTCCAGCTACTGGAAGGCTGAGGCGGAAGGATCGCCGGAGCCCAGCAGGTTGAGGCTGCAATGGCCGGGAGTGGCCACTGCACTCCAGTCTGGGTGACTGAGTGAGACTCCAACTCAAAAAACAAACAAAAAACGTCTTGCTATGTTGCTTAGGCTGGTCTCAAACTCTTGGGCTCAAGGAATCCTCCTGCCTCTACCTCCCAAAGTGCTGGGATTATGGTGTGAGCTGCCACACTTAGTCCAATAAAATATTTTATAATTTAGTAGTTTCCATTTCTGGATAAATATGAGTGCTACTCAGTAGAATGAAAACCTGAGCTACCAATGTAACTTTAACTTTTCTAGTGGTCACATTTAAACAGGTGAAATACATTTTAATATATTTTATTTAACTCAATATCTCAAAAATGTTATCATGTAATGTAATCAACATAACATCATTAATCAAATATTCTACATTTTTTCTACTAAATTTTCTAAATCTGTTGTGTGTTTTACGCTTATAGTATATCTCAATTTGGACACAAAATTTTCATTGGACATACTTGATCTGCATTTAGATTTCATAAAATTTACAGCTAAAAAGAACAACCCAAATAATATATACCCAAATAATATGCCCAAATAATTTCAAACATACTTTAAAAATTTCAAATTACTGAATCATGCACCAAAAGATTACTTTTTGTAATATTTGCATCCATATCGACACAATTGGTTTGTTTTGATTTGACTTTGAAGCAAAAGCATATTAGTTTCAAAACTACATCTGTTCAAGTTAAATCAATTTACTAACACACACAGCAATTCAATATTATCAGCATTGGAGTCAAAGGTGTATTACATAAATTGATAAGCAACTATAAGTTTATTAATGACAAATGATTCTTTACATTTTATTGTGGTTTATTCATGTTAGAAAAATATGTAAAATTATTATTGTTGTATTGCACTGAAAAGTTGCAATTTCTTTTTTTTTTTTGAGTTGGAGTCTCACTCTGTCGCCCAGACTGGAGTGCAGCGGCCACTCCCGGCCACCGCAGCCTCACCTGCTGGGCTCCGGCGATCCTTCCGCCTCAGCTTTCCGAGTAGCCGGAATTACAGGCATGTGCTACCACGCTCGGCTGATTTTTTGATTTATTGTAGAGATGAGGTCTTGCTGCCCAGGCGGGTCTCGAACCCGCAGGCTCAGGCAATAAAACTGTGTGCCTGTTTACCTAGGTCACAAATAATGTTTTCCTTTCCTTTGAACTTCAAATTTAACTCATTCATATGCAGTTAATATCAATGAGAAAGCATAAATTGCTCTGTTACTTTCATCTTTAATTCTTGGATATCTGACAAGCATTCTTTTTGTTTCAATAAAATATTGAATTTGTTTTAACAGTACAGTAAATCGTTGTAAATCTCTTTCATGACTTAACCAACAAACATTGGCAAAGAACACAGATGATTAAATTCATTATCTTCTATTATTTTTAACAGTTCCATGAACTGGCATTGATTCACAGCATTTGCAGATACATACTGAACAATTTAATGAGGGTATCTATGACACTTTTCAAGAGTTTGCTCCAGAAAATTGAGCATAGATATACAGTGGAATGAAGTTTTGAAATTACAAAAAAAAAATTTCAGATTTTTAAAAAACTAACATTGCTGAAGCATTATCCATCTGGAAAGAATTTAATTTCTTTTTTATGTCTAGCTGAAATTCTTATTTGACAGAGATAAAAGATTTTAAAATATCTGCACCATGAGTTTAGTTTTTCAGGCTTTAAATTGACATTTCTAGCCGGGCTTGGTGGCTCAGCCTATAATCCCCCACTTTGGGAGACCGAGGTGAGTGAATTGCCTGAGCCCCCGCGGGTTCGAGACCCGCCTGGGCAATTTGGCGAGACCTCATCTCTACTGTAAATAAAAAAACTAGCCGGGCATGGTAGCACGCGCCTGTAGTTCCAGCTTCTTGGAAGGCTGAGGTGGAAGGATCACCAGAGCCCAGCAGGTCGAGGCTGCGGTGGCTGGGAGCGGCCACTGCACTCCAGTCTGGGTGACAGAGTGAGACTCCAACTCAAAAAATAAAAATAGAAAAAATAAAATAAAATAAATTGACTTTTCTTTATAAATTTGGAAGTCTTTTGAGATAAAACATACCTCAGGTATTAATTGGGCAGTGTCTTTTATATTGTACTTTTATCTAAGACTAAAGAAAAGTTCTTGTCATTCTTAAAATATAAATCAGTTGGTCTTAGGTTTTGCTAGAAAGACCTCGTATTTGTTAGGCAATTGGTGGCTTGATTGGAAAATCTTTTACTTTTTGTGACATATCTTTTTAGCTTTTTGGTCTTTTCTGATAATATTCTAAAAAAACTTCTGTAACTGAAATAACTATAGGTCCATTGAAAAACTTTTTTTGCAGGAATCCAAGCCATTTATAGCTGAACAAATTTATAAGCTCAGATTTTGTTTTAACTCATGTTATTTTTACCATTTTTGTCTTTTGTTCTAACAAATTGCCATTGCTATTCATCATGAAATACCCATACACCTTCTTTTAGTTCATTTGAAAATTTACTATCTTTTACTAGTTTTGACGTCTTGCAATTCAGTCTTCTTTTTAATTTTTAAAATTTGTCTATGCTTTTTAAACTAAGAAATAATGACAAAAATATCAATTTAATGACCAATTACAACATACAATGGGGTCCTCATAACCTGTACTGTCTACAAGTATTCAACAAATACATTACAGTGTTACCTGGGTAAACAGGAAAAGATAATCTGAACTGATTCAATCTATTGACATCAACGAAATGGGTGGTATAATACTAGAGAGGATACTTGCACTTGATTTGAGAACTTCAATTTAATAATAGTACCCTATGGGATTGGTACAGTTAAAGTGAAATGTAGACATAACAAAGCAATAGAGTTTGTGTTTATCAGAGAGATATTTTGTACCACTTTAATTTTTAAATTTAAAGTAAATTAAATTCTATTAAAAATTTAGTTCTTCAGTCAAATTTTAAATGCTTAGTAGCCACAGGCTACCATACTGAAAAAGCACCCAAGAGAAATTTTTGCACAAGTGCATCAGGAGAAAGGTTAAATGAACATAGGACTGAGGATGATTATGATCTTGGGAAGAACAGGAGTGAGGAAGTGAATCATATAGATAGGTGTCATTGTTGTCAAGATTCTAGCTTTGACTTTTCCTGGGGGTTCCTGAGTATTTATTATATTACCAAAAACTAAATAGCTAAGAGGGAGCTAATATATACTTTAGAATATTTCCTGTTAGACAGTTTTTATATGCATACTCTTTGTATGCATATATATGTCTCTCTTTTTTTTTTTTTTTTTGAGTTGGAGTCTCACTCGGTCGCCCAGACTGGAGTGCA